>NW_024420490.1:1953148-1969005 GCF_014898765.1 Herpailurus yagouaroundi
GCGGGGAGGAGACCCAGTTGGCAGAGGGAAGGCTTAGGCGGCGAGGGGAGGGCGAGCCGACAGACCCCGCCCTGTGGGCCGGACGAGGGAGGAGCCGGGGTTGCGGCGAGCGGAGGGGCGGGCTGGGCGACGCGCGGGAAGCAGCTCGACCGTTGCCAGCGGCACCGGAGGCAGCGCAGGTGACCGCACTCCAAGAAGGCCGATTGGCCGCGTCTCTACCGAGAGGCGTGGTCCCGGCCGGAAGTCAGGCCACGTGACCCGGAAGCGGCTTTTGCCAAGGCCTGTGCGCCTGCGCGCTCCTGCGCGTACCTTCGGAACTCGGGCGGGCGGCTACCTCACCTACCCAGTGGTGGGAGCGCAGGGTTCCGAGGTGCCCTTTGTCGACCCCGCTGTGCGGGGCAGGGAAGGTCAGGATCGCCAAGAGCCAAGTTCGAGCTCCGATAACTCTCCGTGCCCGAAGAGGGCGGGGCGGGGAGGCGTCACTGCCGGTGGTGATGGTGAGGAGAGTGAGGGAGTGCTGCACCTCTGGGGAAAACAAGTCAGCTCTGTCGAGGAGCTCGTGCACGCGTTGAGGGCCTTTTGCAATCATTCTGCCTCCAAACTGCCTGGAATCCGGCACGTCCTTCCCATTGCACTGCTACAGCCCTAGACACCTTTTGCCCCAAGCCGTGCGAGTGTCTTTTCCCTGGGCTTGTCTCGCCAGTCCTCAGTGCTGCGGACCTGATGAATTACTGTCCGTTCTCTGCCGAAAAGCCCCGACCGCATCTCGTCTTTGAGATCCCACTTCCTTCACACGGACTCGCGCCCCCCGCCCCCAAAGCCGCCTGTGTTCCAGTTAAGCCTTGCCGAAGACTTGCTCTGCCTGGCATGCACTTCCTCTCAAATGTTACATCTATGAAGCCTCACCCTCAAACCCTGTAAGAACGAATCCCTCTTTCACCCACACGTTCATTAGCCTCTGTTTAGCACATCTTGAGTTTTACTCATTTTGCATCCCCACGTATCCATTTGCCTCTATTCAGCACGTTTTGAATTTTATTCATTTTGCGTCCCAACCTAGTTCACTGCCTGATAGATAACACATCTAATAAATGGGAGTTGACCAATGAGGACTATAAAATGATAGATTTGTTAAGAACCAAAGTGCTGAGTTTTGTGCCTGGCACATAATGTATGTCCATATTTTTTTGAATGAGAAGAATGGATGAATCATCTAGTCCGACTCATCTTTTACAGATGAGGAAAGGGGAGCCCCACGGGATTAAGTGACCTTGCTTGAACAGCCACGGGTTTCTCATGTTGAATGCTATTCATTACCCCAGTCACCTAGGTTCTTACAAAGGAAGCTAGAAAATTGCTTTTGTTGAGCTATGCCCTTTTTGCAGAGGTTCCCAAACACAGTCGCCAGAATTTTTTAATGGCCCAAAGTGAAAAAGAAATGCTATGTTTTCCATGAAGCTAAATTTAATCAATTTAAAGGAATCCTTTATTAGGGATTGTGTTCTTTTTTGTGTGGTAAAAGGTCTATAAAACTATGATAGTATGTAGTAGGGATTTGAGGGCATTTTTAATGCCCTTTTTTGACAAAATGAAAATGTATAATACCTTCCCTTTTGAGCACAACTATACTGCTAGGAAAATTTCCTACAAATATATATGATAATGTATGCTGGGATATTAAACAAGTCGTCGACAGAAGGCACAGAGATGGCTTTCTGTGGTCTTTAGGCCCCCTGCCCAAATTTCTCTCTGCTCCTGAGTAGTCATTCTCCAAAGTCACATGTTAATGCCCCATTTCTCCCTTACTACACAAAACAGATGCCATTAGTCAGTTCAAAGATAGATCTAATACTATGCAATGAAAACTTGTCCTCTGGATCCAAATGCTGTTTTTCTCTTTTTCTGTACAAACGAGGTTCCTAAGATAACCACCTTTAAGTTTAAAGTCATTGGTTATGTTCCTAATGTAGGTCTGTGGTTCTGAAAATGAAGACGGGAGACTTGCTGATGACATATTGGCAGTCTCTGGTGCTCCTAGCCAAGAAAAGGTGGGGGTGGGAGGGTAGTGGGGGAAAGGAATTATGGGAAAAATAATTAGCAGCTGAAAGCAGCTATTACATAATCTTGGCTGCTTATTAATTTAGGAGAAGGAATAGCTTATTAAATTCTAATAGCAACAGCACAACTGCAAACAACCTAGCAATTAACAATGCAGCGCCCATTAGTTTGTTAATATGTCCTCTTTTTTTGGCAAGTGTATAAGAACAAAATTTATAGAAGCACATGGTCTTTTTCAGTAGATTATAGATGGTTTTTCCCCAGCCTTAGTATTAAGTGCTAATTGTGCATTCACTGTGGAAGACAAAAGAAGCACTGTTACTGTCTTTGTTAGTAATTAACTGCTTGACTTTGATTCCCACATGTTCCAAATTGTGGGCTTTCTTCTATACGGATTCTCACCTAGTGTCTTCTTCATCTGTCATGTTAATAGGGTATCTTTTTTAATCCTCTGCTTTTGTTATCTGGGTGGTCCTGATTTCTTGGTTGTTAAGGATGAAACAAAAATTACTTTTTATGAAAAAGTAAAAATCAGGTTTTATACCTTTTTTTCTTGGTACAGGAGACATTTATTACAAACTCATTTCTCATGGAACAAGAGCATGCACTTTCATGGTGCGAGGCTGTCTGATGCTTCCCAGGTTTCAGTGGCCCAGGCAGATAAAGGAAAATTGAACAAGGTCAGAAGAGAGAAGAACAGATCTGTCCTTAAGTAGGAAAGATAACCGTGTTGCCAGTATACAGAAGGGGAACAAATGAAGTATTTCTGGTAAACTGCCTTTTATTTATTTTTTATTGAAATATAATTGACATACAGCATTATATTAGCTTCAGGGATACAATGTAATGATTTGATATTTATGTAGATTTGTGAAATGATCACCACAATCTAGTTAGCATCACTTGTTTCTTAAAAAAGAAAAAAAAGTGCCTAGCTTTCATTTATGCTTAATGCATGAGGTGAGGGTGAAGTAGGGATTTTGTTTTCTAACAAGAAAATTTTGAGGTTTTTAATGTAATCTTTTAAAAGTTATCAAAAATAACTTTAGTTTCCTGTTAAATGTGTGATGGCTATGTGCTTTTATCTCTCCTTCTCAAAATGCCCTTAAATGAAAAAAAAAAAAAAAAGGAATGTTTGAAGTATATAACCCACATGGACAATAAGAGAGGGAACATTAGTGTGAGGATGTCAACAAGGATGTCTGGGTACACTGTTGGCTCATCGTGAAACATTGATGATTTAGGTAAAAATTGTAATATATTGAGAATGCGGAGGATCACAAGTGAGGGGATTTGAAATAATGGTAAACCCTCATGCAGTAGCCATAAGAAAATAGATAACATCTAACATAAATGAAAAAATAGGATTATTAGTGTAGTCTCTTCAAAAATATATTTATTTATTGGGGCGCCTGGGTGGCTCAGTCGGTTAAGGGTCTGACTTCGGCTCTGGTCATGATCTCGCAGTTCGTGAGTTCAAGCCCCGCGTCGGGCTCTGTGCTGACAGCTCGGAGCCTGGAGCCTGCTTCTGATTCTGTCTCCCTCTTTCTCTGCCCCTCCCCTGCTCATGCTCACTCGCTCTCTCTCTCTCTGTCAAAAATAAACATTAAAAAAATTGTAAATGTTTATTTATTTTGAGAGAGAAAGAGAGCTTGTGCAAGAGAGGGACAGAAAGCGGGGGAGACAGAGAATGCCAAGCAGGCTCTGTGCTGCTAGTGCGAAGCCTAACCTGGGGCTCAAAGCCACGGACCGTGAGATCATGACCTGAGCTAAAATCAGGAGTTGAATGAAATCAAGGTGCTTATTCTTGATTAGCACCGACTGAGGCACCCAGGGGCCCCAATTAGTGTATTCTTGAGACACCAGGAAGCAAATTGCAGAGGCAATGATGACTTTCTTTCCAGAGACAGAATCTTGAGGTAGGAGGTATTAAAAGTTATTATTACATTATATTTTAGTACAGGTTTTACTTAGATCACTTTTTACAATATTGTAATGAAATAGATAAAACCTCTTCTGTTAGTGCTAACACTATTTTATAGACTTGTACAACTGATTCCTTTAGCCAGTCTATGTTATTTAGAAATGATTAAATAAAAATGCCTTGTAATTCAATTCAGTGCTGAATCAGTGTAGAAGATCACAATAAGTATAAAAAAGATGCTTAGAGTTTGTGAATTTGCATCTCCAAAGATAAACTTGTTCCAAGGAGAAAACTGGCCTAAAATAATGAGGATTTGTAAACCAATCATTTCAAATAGATAGAGATGTCACTGCCAAAGTCCTCAACAATGAGCTAAAGAGAAATAATGGGACATCTACTTTTTCTTGAAACCTGTTTCCAGAGCTTTGAATAAAATGCAAGAAAATGATTCTTCTTTTACTCTTAGGCTAGAGCAGTGATTCTCAACCTGGGCAATTTTATCCCCCCTCCCCTAGAGGACACACAGCAGTGTCTGGAGATACTTTCGGTTGTCACATTGGTGCCCAGGTATGGGGCAGGTGGGGGATGGGGGTGCTGCTGCTGCAACGCACAGGCCAGTCCCCTACAGAGAATGATCCAGCCTGAAATGTCAACAGTGCTGAGACTGAGGCCCCAAGTTAGTCACAGAAAAGGTTAGCATGTAGTAACGGAGCTCTTTTGTGGACATTTCAAGAAACGGGACACGTACTGTCTTTATACAAGGTTTTCTCTCTCTCTTAGAGAAGTTGGAGGCATTCTTAATATTTGATGATAGGTACAATTCTTAACTGCTGGAAAGACTGGCCACATACATAAGGCAGTCAGTAACTAGAATAAACTATTGAAATCGGATGTTTTTTCAAAGGGGCCCCGGAATATGAGTGGAGATTATTTAGAACCTGAATCTATGGGATGACTATTCATTCCATGCGTTCATTCATTTAACATAAGTGTTTATTACATATCTACTGTATGCCAGCCACTCTGAAAGATAATGGAGTTGCAAAGATGGATAAGATGTTGACTGTGTCCTAAAGCTCCAAAACCATTTCTCCTGACACAGAATTTCCTGTCTTTTGGAGACAAATTCTGGGTAGTCAGAGGAGCAGTCACCAACCAAACATAAGAATACATTCTCTTTTGGGGAAGCCCCTAGACATGCTTCATAGAAACTTCGATTTCCATGGGTGCCACCTTTGGAAACTATTTGTCCTAATGACCTACCAAGGCTCTCTTTGTGATCTTTTCATTCTGTGAGTTTTCTACAGCACTCTTAATTGACAGCAACATAAGAAAGTTGGTATGTTTTCAACAAAATGATTTCAAATAATATTCTTTTGACCTGGTCCTTGGAATGAACTGTTTCAGCCATAATCTAACTAAACTAGACTAGTTATTAAGCTAACTAAACTAGACTAGAGAATACTAGGTTATTCTGTATAGGACTTGTGAAAACATACAGATTTTTGGGTCCCATCCCCAGAGTTTCTGATTCACTGGGTCTGAGGTGAGGCCTGAGAATTGTATTTCTAACAAGTTTTCAGTTGCTGCTGATGCCAGCGATTCGGGGATCACACTTTGAGAACCACTGCTCTACACCAGAAATAAAACACAACAGCCAAAAAACCCCCAAAAAACCACCCTGTGATACCTAACTGGCAAGTTCTCAAGCCAGCAATTGTGATAATTTTCCCAGACTGAATATCTGAAGAAACTTGAGATCTGAATTTAAAAAAAAAATTTTTTTTTAATGTTTATTTACTTTTGAGAGACAGAGAGAGACAGAGTGTGAGTGGAGGAGGGGCAGAGAGAGAGAGAAAGACACAGAATCTGAAGAGGCTCCAGGCTCTGAGCTGTCAGCACAGAATCCGATACGGGGCTCGAACTCACAAGCCGTGAGATCATGACCTGAGCCAAAGCTGGACGCTTAACCAACTGAGCCACCCAGGCGCCCCAAGATCTGAATATTTTTTTATTGCTGACTTCATTAAGTTTGATAACATTGGGAGGGTAATATTCCCAGTTACATGAATCTGAAGCTAACTCTATATGCACATACCAGAGTGGTATACGATCATTGTATGCCCTGTACAAACTAATGTACTATATTAGTCTAAGTTAGAAATTAGAGCACTTGGAGAAACTTGAATGTTGCACCATAAAAAATCAGATGCTTACTTAATGACTCTCACTACTCTAAAAATATTTTCCAACTACTCTCACCAAGTAGGAAGCCCCTCTGAAATATTTTGTCAACAATTACAGGCATGAGGTAGGAAAGAGAGTTGAGAGGGAATGACTAGACAGAATCAATATCTCTGGATATGGCAGAAACCCACTATACGAATCAGAATATGCCCCTTCTCTTCCTTGCCACACAGCTAGACCCCATTCCTCAGCCACCCCTGCAGTTAGGTATCCCATGGGGCTGAGACTGGGCTGATGAAATGGAGACGGAAGTGATATCAGGCAGGGCCCAGAAAAACCTTCCACAGGAAAGCCCCTTCTCCCTCCCTCCCTCCTCAGCCCTGCTTTTGTCCCCTGCGTGTTGACACCCAGGGTGACTTTGGAAGTTAGTCTTTTAAGATGGCTGAATCTCTGTCAGACACGCAGACCACCACCACCACCATCATACTTACCACCAGTTGTACTTTAAGTAAATCAGAAACAACTTTGTATGAAGCCACTGATTTTTCTGGGTTCATCTGCTACAGCTGCTAGCAGTACTGGCCATTCTTGCGAACTGTTACGCTGTTACTCGGTTGCAAAGAGAAAGAAACACAGTGACTGGGAGAGCAGGTGAATTTGCCAGTGGATCTGCTCTTTTTCTTAATTCTGAACCTGCTTTTTGTGCTTCTTCATGTATCTCCTTTTCATTGAAATTTAAAGAATTTAAAACTACTCATTTATCAAAGGGGCAAAAAGACTGATTGGAGGATTTTTATTTTTTTTATTTTCTCTGGCAGAGCCTAGCATTTGTGCCAGGCGATAGATAAGGCAAAATTAAAAAAAAAAAAATCATAGGAACTGAAAGAGCCAAGGAGTTGGGGGTTGGGGGCACATTCCAGTAAACTGTCCCTAATTGTCCAAAGTAGATAATTTTATCATCAGTCTCTTAGAATCAAGAAACTAAAGTTTATAGTTTGTTTGTGACCAGATTATGTCTTTGTCTTGTAAATATTCTAGGACACAGTTAAAACATTTATCCAAAAGCACTATTTAGAGTACATGAACATTTTAATTGAATGATTTGAAAATTTTTTAGAAATGCTGCATGTATATAAAATATAACACATATATGAAATAATAGAATTTTAAAGGTCATTTCACTCAAGAACTGCATTTTACAAATAAGGAAATTAAGGCCCAGAGAAGTTAAACAAAGGGTTCAAGATCATCCTACCTGGTTAGGGACAGATGAGGAGCTAAGACCCTATGTTTTGTCTCCAGGCCAGGTTTTTTCCACAACAGTATACAGTTGCCCAAAAATCACTAGCCCTTATCTGTAGGCAAAAACAAACAAACAAATAAACTGAAAAACTACACATACACAGCCCCTCAAAATGTAAACTCTTCAGTGCCTCCTCCTGTGATCTCTCTGACTCCTATTAAAGTATTTGTGTCTCAGGGCACCTAAGTGGCTCAGTTGGTTAAGCATCTGACTTCGGCTCAGGTCATGATCTCACAGTTTGTGAGCTCAAGCACCACGCCGGCCTCTGTGCTGACAACTTGGAGCCTGGAGCCTGCTTCAGATTCTGTGTCTCCCCCTTCTCTGTCCCCCCCCCCCCCACTCATGCTCTGTCTTGCTCTCTGTCTCTCTCTCAAAAATAAATAAACATTAAAATTTTTTTTAATAACATAAAAAAAGAATTGGCTTAATATGGTCCAACAGGAAAGGTATGCCGTGCTCATGGATTGGAAGAATATTATTAAAATGTTCATACTACCAAAACCAATCTAGATACAATCCCTATCAAAATACCATTAGCATTTTTCACAGAAATATAACAAACAGTTCTAAAATTTGTATGGAACCACAAAAATCCCTGAAGAGCCAAAGCAATCTTGAGAAAAAAGATCAAAGCTAGAGGTATCATGGGGCGCCTGGGTGGCTCAGTTGGTTAAGCGTCTGACTTCAGTTCAGGTCATGATCTTGTGGTTTGTGAGGTGCAGCCCCGACTTGGGCTCTGTGCTGAGAGCTCGGAGCCTGCTTCAGATTTTGTGTCTCCCTCTCTCTCTGCCCCTTCCCTGCTTGCGCTCTGTCTCTCTCTCTCTCTTTCAAAAATAAATGAATATTAAAAAATAAAAAAAGTATTTGTGTCTCCAGTAGCCAACTAAAACCCTTGGAATATCCAAGATTGGGACAGTATCTTATCAATCTCTGTCTCGCATAACCTAATGCAATGCCTTGCATAAAATAGACACTCAAAAATGTTAATTAAATTGAATTGGATGACTCTACTTCAAATTTTAAAAAAGGAAAGAAAATGAATTGGAATGGCAAAAGGTTTACTAAGCCCCTGTCTTATTACTTCTCGAATGTTGCCAGTTTTCTGTGCCCCCTCTTCCTGCCATAGCATGCAAAGTATCTTCTTTCTTTCTGTCCCCACTAATATTGCACTAGGTCAGACCAAGAAACTGGAACTTCTCTCTCACCCTTTCCTTCCAACCGATCCCATTACGGTTTCTTCTGCATGCACATGGCCACTTGAGTGTTTTTTCTAAAACTTAAATCTGAGATTAGACCCCCTGCTTAAAATGCTTCCATTTCTTTATTACTTCGTGAATTTGTACACCTGAGTCTGGACCAGGCATTCAGTACTGGGGATAAAATAGAGAACAACTTAGATGGAACCTCCCACCAGGTTCATAGGGTGTAAAGGTGGGGTTGGCAGGGGGAGTAGAGTTTACAATTGGCAATCCCAATACAGTGGAGTGAGTGTTTCAAAGGGGGGAGGGCAGGATGCTGTGGGAGCATATAAGTGAGGGCCTAACCTAGAGTTTTGGTACTAGTGATATGTGGTGGAGTCAGGGAAGATTGTTTGGAAGATACAGCCTTTGGCCAAGATTTTTAAAAAAAGATTGGGGGAGGGGGGCATTAAGCAAGAGAAGACAGGGCAAGAGTGTTCCGTAAAGAGAGAATAGCATGGGCAAAGGTGAAGCGATGAGTGCATGAGTATCCTAGGGACCAGAACAGAAGGTCCACATGGCCAGAGGGTACCTAGATAGGGATGAGTCTGCGAGGATAGGAGAATCAGATCAGGTGGGACCTTTCAAGCCAGATTAAAAAGATACAGGCTTTCTATAAGGATATTGGGAGACATTGAAAGATTTTTATGCAAGGGCACTGCCATTACAGGATATGAGTTTTAGAGTTTCAGAAAGATCAGTCTGAATGAACTGTGGTTAATTACAGGATATATTATAGCCAGAGTTTAGTTGTAGATAGAATGAACTATGTTCTAACTGATACTGATGGAAGCAGTCTAAAAATGATTGGAAGAGCACAATCTAGGCTGAGTTTCCAGAAAAACTTTCCAGAATAATACTACAGACCTTGACTGCCGGGGAGTCTCTGTGTCTGCCGTGATCAGTGAGCTGTAATGTTAAGAAGCTGTCCCCCTAACTGCTGGCTTCAGGACTATACCTTCTGTGCTGTGTTTAAGAAGTCAGGAAGCTGTTACCAGCAAAATGGATGCCTGGGTACTGCCTTTTTTTCCCCAGTTATATGGATAGGGACTGGACACTGGGCTCCTTCTCCAGCTGCCACTGAAAGCCAGATGCTTCCATAACCATACTGGCCAGCTGGAATAGCAGAGGCAAGGCCCCCTCTTCATGATATATCACTTCCATCTTCCAAATGTTACATGAGTGCACTTGATCATTACAGTCTATGTCACAACCAGAAGCCTGTTTAAAGAAGGTTGTTTTTCATTTTCTGGAAAGAGCACGGCAGGGAGGTTGGAATGGATATTGAGCAAGCAGGTCCACAATGTCCATAGCAGAGGTTAAGACTGGTGGCTAAGAGACCAGTTGGGAAGCTGTTGGATAATTCACATGAGAGGTGACGGTACCCTGAACAAGGAATAAAGAGAGGTAGATTAGAGAATAAAGAAGGAGGTAGATTAGAGAAAGTTTAGGAGGTAGGATTGATTGGTGTAAGTTGCTATGATGTGGGGGCCAAGTGAGTGAGCATAAAGTCAAGAATGACGATGGGGGATTATTTTCTGAGAGGGAACTCAGGAAAAAGGCAGACAGATGGTGAAATGAACCCATTTTTTTTAAGCTCCAAAATCAGATATCTGAGGGGCCTGAATTCTACCAGCACCCTGAATGAGCTTGGAAGAGGCCCCCAAGCTGCAGATGAGAATGAATCCCTGATTCATTCATTCATTCATTAAAGACAAGGCCATTCATTAAAGACAAGGCCAACACCTTGACTTTAGCCTTGTGAGACCTAGGTAGAGGACCCAGCAAACTTGTGCCCGAACTCCTGACCCATAGAAGCTGGGAGATAATAGATGGATATTGGTTTAAACTGCTAAGTTTGTGTTAATTTGTTACACATTTAATAGCTCACTTATACAAATACCCAGGACACAACTCGGGGATACTAACTCTTAGGGGGCAGGCAAGGCAAGGCCTCAAAAGAAGACTGAGAAGGAGTGGTCAAAAGCATGGGAGGAGATCCAGAAGTATGTAGCATCATGAAGCTAAAGGAAGAGATCCTCATAAGAAGGAGAAAGTTGTCAAATGTGCCAAATATTGCTGAGAATTCAAGTAGGAACAGAAAGAGCTCACTGGAGTCAAAAAAGCCATTTGAGTGAAGTGATGTGTAGACAAAAAAGCTATTTGAGTGAAGTGATGTGTAGAAATACTCATTGCAGCATATGGAGGAAAAAGTGGAAAGGGAGAAATGGAGACAGCTTTTTTAGGAGGTTTGTATTTAAAGAGGGGGGAAAAAAGAGAGGTAGCTGAGACAGGGTAGGGCATCAAGTTCATGGTGCTGTTGCGTCAGGAGGAGGACATGCTGGTGAGTAGGAGTCAGCAGAGAGGGAGAGGGTGAAGATTTGAACAGTGAACGGTGGATGAGGAAGAAATGATGTTGATAAACACATAGTTTGGTGGTGCGGAAGGAGCTGCTTCCTCTCTGACATGGAGGAAGAGGTAATATTATCTACTGGGTATGAAGAGGGAGGTGGAGATGGGTTGCGAGGTGCGAATCAGTTTTCTACTGGACCTTGGAGAACTGGAGAGAAACTTCTGGAACAATGGGAAAGGATAACTGAGGGCACTGAATAAGCAGTGGAGACAAGATCTAGGACTGGGTCATTCTGTAATTAGTTACACTGATGGAAGGTTGAGATTTGGCAGATGACTGAGATAGAAGGACAAGAGCCTGAAGTGACGAGGCTTGGCATTCAAAGCAGAGCAGGAAGGCAGTGACGCTGGAAGTGGGGAGTTCTAGGATGGGAGGGCAGGAGGTTGAGGAGATCGATAAGAGCAGAAAGAGAGAAAGTAATGGGGCTGAGGAAGAGGAAGACCCTACCCCTATGAAGGCCAGGTTATAGTTAGTGCAACTGAGTGAGACAGCTGGAAGTACTGGAAATTGTGTTCTGAGAGAGACACATGAATGCAGTATCTCAGAGGTGGAGGAGGTAGGGAGGTTGGGTAGAGTGTGCAACAGATAAGGGCAGAGTGGGTGGCTGAGCGGAATGGAAGCGACGGTCCCCGGAGCAGAGAAGACCAAGGAAGGGACACACTTGGGTGTTAAGTAGTGGGTCACCTATGTGGATGTTAAAGTCATTTGGGATGGGAGCAGGACCAGATGGAAAAGGTGACCATGATGCAATTGCTAAGGACTCCAAAGAGGAGTGGTGTATAATGGCAACAGGAGGAGTAGGGTGTAATTTAAAACAAAACAAAACGAAACAAAAAAACCCCAGCTTTATGGGCATATAATCCACATGTCACACAATTCACCCCCTGATAGTGTACAATTCAGTGGGTTTTAGTTTATTGACAGAGCTGTGCAATTGTTACCAATATCAATTTCAGAACATTTTCATTACTCCAAAAGGAAACCCCATACCTCTTAGCCATTACCCCTGAATTTCTCCACGCCCCCCCTTCCCCGCCAGCTTCTGGCAGCCACTAATGTGCTTTCTGTCTATGGATTTGCCTATTCTGGCCATTTCATTTAAATGGAAGCATACAGTATACAGCCCTTTGTGGCTGGCTTCCTTCAGTTAGCATAGTGTTTCCAAGGTTCATCCATGAGATTTCATTTCAAAGCCTGCTTTTAATGGGGGGACAGAACCTCAAAAGAACTTAGGGGAGGATGTAAGGCAAACACTCCCTTTGGACACCAAGTCAGCTCTGGTCGTTAACATTAAGCACTGAAATTGTTATAAGTATCTCTTTCTCTTGGGAGTATGTAAAATAAGTTAGTATTAAATACTAATACTTTCTTTTTCCCTCCCCACCCCCAGCAGTAAATATAACAGAAAGCGTTGCTTAATTACAAAGATGGAGTCAGTCATTGTTGCTTCATGTTAACTACTGGCTTAAGAAACACATTCATCTTGTAGAGGAGATAATGAGCAAAACTGGCAATGGCCTAATAAGCTCTAAATTAAGCATGCATAATGTTGAGCAAAATAAAAGAATCAGCAAAAAAATTTTTCTACTTATTGATCATTAGTGTTAATGAGAACAGCAGCAAGTGGCTTTGTTCCTGTTCGCTTAGAAAGTATAAAAACAAGGTAAGCAAACAATTAGGAAGGTTAATGTGAAGATTCAGTTTTCATCCTGAGAATGGAATACTTTACTTCCTAGCCTTTTGACCTTGGAAGCCCTCGACGGCTTCAGGTTTTGTGGTCTTTGGCTAATTTTCAATCACATCAGTAATATAAACTGTGCAAATGGGATCAGGGCCTACTAACAGCAATAAAAGCGAATAAATACATCTCCCTCCAGGAAATGTCAGTTACAAATAAGCATATGGGGCTGTTGTCTGTATGAAGGTACTGGAGCCCCTTATTAATAAGAGTGAAGGAAGTAATCCGAGAGACTAAATGTGCTGGCGTGAGGGGCTGAGACTCTTGGAGGAGCTCAGATTGGAAGAGACACGTTAAAAACCTGGGAGGAAGGAGATAGCAATCAAAGACTCAGACCACAAGAACAGCACAGACCTGTAACACTAATGCAGGAAAGACTAACTCGAGAGAACTGAGACTTACTGAAGGGTATTTGAAATTGAAGGTTGGATGCTACAGTAGAATCTCTCGTTTGCCCAGTATCCCTCCCTCCTTCTAAGCACAGCACCCCCATTCTTTAGGGAAACTTCCCTCCCCTTCCCACCACCACTCCCCCTCCAAGGATGCAAAGAATAATAAGAATGCAAGTCTTCAGGTTTGTGCAAAACATAACTGAAACTATGAAAACAGTTTTCAAAACAGGTCCTTAAGATACCATCTGCAGTCTATGGGAAATAAAAGTGCTTCCTGAAGACAGGAAAAGGGCAAATGTCTTGGTTTTCAGAAAGAGGGAGAAGGTAGGTGATGGCAGTGTGAACAGGGATTTCAAAATTAGTTCTGCATTAAGAATATCATATGGGTGGTGTGTGAATTTGCACAGAGGGAAGAGGTGAGCCTTAAAGAAAACAGCATGAATTTACTAAGAAAAGGCAGCCTGACAGGCAAGCTTTGGTTTCTTTTGTGATATGTTTATTAGATGAGTAGATCAAAGGAAATCTGTGGACATAGAGTTTCTGTATTTCTGCAAGGCATTTTTCAAAGACTTTCATGGCATCCTTGCGGAAGAGATGGAGAAACTGGATGGATGATGAGATAATTTAGCAGCATAACCACCCTCCCCTAAGAATGCTGATCTGTTTTTGTCAAATCTGGCAAATTTTCTTGAATGCCTGTATTAAACAGGGATGTTTTCCTAGCATGGTCCTTTTTAAGTAACCTGAATATGGGCTGAGTGGACGTGGTTATCAACGTCTGAATAACAAGAAGCTGGGAGGGAGTGTGAATAAATCAGATGACAAAGCAGGTTGCAAACTGGCATTGGCTCAGGGACGATGTATCAGCTAGTATCTTTTGGAATAAGGCAGGATAAATTCATAAATAAATGCATAAGTGGCCATCTCTATTAAAATGAAATTTAAATATGACAAGTTTGAGTGTTTTATCGTTGGAACCAAAGTTAAGGATATGGGGAGAGCTTGGTAAATAGCAGCACGTGGGAAAAAAAGACTTGGGGATTTTAGTGGCCTGAAGCCAGGAAGAGCCCAGAGTGTGATGAGGCTACAAAATAAAAGAAAAAAATACCCAATGGAATCTTGGGCTGTTTAAATAGAAATAAAGTATTCTGACTGTTCCGTGCTTTTGATAATCAATCTTACCATCCTTTGATTTATTATGTTCAATTCAGGGAAACATATTTCATGAGAGATGTAGACCAACTTCAACTCCTTCACAGGAGTCATACCATAGAGTGCCATAAATCATGACATAGGAGCAAATGCTGAAATGAGTAAGGATGGTTAGCTCAAGGAATAAAATATTTAGGGGCAAAAGGATGGCTCCCTTATAGCATAGAAAGAGATGGAATATAAGGCAAAATTATGTTTAGTTCCAAGAAGAAAGCAAGGATCAATGGATGAAAGTTACAGGCTGGTAGATTCTAGATAACATATAAATAAGAACGGCTAATAATTAGCAGTCTAGAGTTGAGGTAGGTGAGCTCCCGGTTGTTGGAGATGTTCACACGAATGACATGGTAGAGGGGACTCCTCTGCTTCGTGAAGGGCTGGACGCTCGGAACCTTAAGGCTCCTTTCAGTTTGGGGATCCTGAAGAGACCAGGGCAGGTCTGACATTGTTGGGGGATGTGTGTGTGTGCGTGTGTGTGCGCGCGCGTGTGCACACTCTCTGCCCTAAGCAGAAATGAAATGTTTCATGAGTTATATGCCAAAGTCTAGAATAGTCACGCACAAATGAAATAGGAGGCCAGTGTCTAGAATTTCTTTGGGTTCTCCTTCATAATGCCGAATGCACAAGCACTCAGCTGAGGGGCTCTTTTCTTGAAGTTGCTTTGTGTTTCTCTTAAAGATGCTTTCTTATTTTATACTCCATTTATATTCCTGATTTAACCTTGAATTGAGGTGATTTCTTTTCTCTTAAATGAAAGTCTTTCCTTCAACTGCTTTCTTTCTGCTTGTGGGTATCTCTTAATCTGAGTGGAGAATCATGCATTTTCACAACTACTGAAGAAACTGCATTTCCTTACTGTGATTTCCATCATTGCAAATTCATATTTAGTACAAATACTTTTCTTTTTATTTATTTTTTATTTTTTTAACCTTGACTTATTTTTGAGAGAGAGAGGGAAAGAGACGGAGCATGAGCAGGGGAGGAGCAGAGAGAGAAGGAGACACAGAATCTGAAGCAGGTTCCAGGCTCTGAGCTGTCAGCACAGAGCCTGATGCGGGACTCCATCTCACAGACCACGAGATCATGACCTGAGCTGAAGTCGGACACGCAACCAACTGAGCCACCCAGACGCCCCAGTACAAACACTTCTCTTTTTAAAAAAAATTTTTTTTTCTTTTTTTTTTCAACGTTTATTTATTTTTGGGACAGAGAGAGACAGAGCATGAACAGGGGAGGGGCAGAGAGAGAGGGAGACACAGAATCGGAAACAGGCTCCAGGCTCTGAGCCATCAGCCCAGAGCCTGACGCGGGGCTCGAACTCACGGACCGCAAGATCGTGACCTGGCTGAAGTCGGAGGCTCAACCGACTGCGCCACCCAGGCGCCCCCCAAA
>NW_024420490.1:1979005-1989733 GCF_014898765.1 Herpailurus yagouaroundi
CCACTGTTACTCCAATATTTATGGAGGAGCTGGAAGGGTCAGGCGGCACCCTGTCAAGTAACAGTGGGAACTGGGAAGCCTTGGGAGGTCTGTCAAAGGAAGGGCCTCCTGGTGAGAGGAATATCCTCATGTCAAAGCCCACCAGGAGAGTTTGCTTCCCAGCACCCATTCAGCCTTTAGTCTTCAGACCTTGCAGACCTTCCTCCCAGGGCTCATTAAATACAGGCTTCCTTTCAGGGGCAGAAGTTAACTGGGCCCTCAGTGGGGTTTCTACAGTTAGCCAGAGGTTAGAGAAGCCACTGTGTTAATAGACTCCAGAAAGTAGTATAGAGCCAACCATGTAGCTCTGTGGGGCTCTCAGTGCACACATACCCAAGGCAGTATCCCAAGAGGTGACCAGGAGCTGCTTGGTGGCTTCCCCAGGCCTTGCAGGGCTTGCTTGACTTGGCCTGGTTGATGACCAGACAGAGCAGGAGGTATTAGCCTCTGCACACACTCCTCCCTCAGCTAGGTGGCCTTCCAGCGCAACCTGACTGACTCTTCTGCTTCCTTTTTCCACTTTGAAGGACCCTTGAGATTACATCAGGCTCAAACAATAATCAAGGATAACCTCATTATTTTAAAGTTAGCCAGGGGCACCTGGGTGGCTCAGTCGGTGAGGCGTCTGACTTCAGCTCAGGTCACGATCTCACAGCTCGCGAGTTCAAGCCCCACGTTGGGCTCTGTGCTGACAACTCAGAGCCTGGAGCCTGCTTCTGATTCTGTGTCTCCCTTTCTCTCTTCCCCTCTCCTGCATGCACTCTGTTTCCCTCTCGCAAAAACAAATAAACATTAAAAAAAATTTAAAGTTAGTTGATTAGCAACCTTAATTCCCCTTTGCCACGTAATGTTACATATTCCCAGGTTCTAGGGATATAGGACATGAACATCTTCTGGGACCCATTACTCTGCCTTCCACCCCTTCCTTGTCATCTTTAGAGCTTGAAAGGATCTTCAGACTTCTGAGAAGAAACCAGGGGATGAAGTCATGGGCAGCTTTATCATCCCATATTTTCCTTTCATTGAACATACACTGCCCTAGGGCTTCTGCAGTCTTTGGGCATAAGCCTTGTGACCACCTGATGATTGATCATTCCAACTCAGCCGGGTGACTTGCCAACAACCCCAGGGAAGATGTATGTCTCCCTGGGTGAACCCTTCTGTGTTTCCAAACGATCATAGCATTAGGTCAGGTGGTGCCACTATTAAATCCCAAGGCAGCAACAAATACTATACATACTACATAATGCAGTGGTAAACCAGGTTTATTGAGGAAACTTAGAGGAGGACCAATGAAATACATGACAGTGTCACGCATGTGCCTTTCTCCCAACTCTTCTCTTTCCTGTAGAGAAGTGCTTGAGGGCAGGGTACAGTTGGAAGCACCAGGGTTGGCTCCAGGAGAAGGACTGTGCTCCTCTGTACTCATAGAGAAGTTGAGAGGGGCAGGAGGCGCCTGATCGGGAGTGCATCGTCAGGACTTAGGAAGACTTGAGTTCATGGTCAATGGAATGGCTCTGCCAAGGTGAGGAGCATCCTAATCTTGGAATTTGCATAAAGCAACCACCCTTGTCAGCTGAACACCTCGAAGTCCTTCCTGTGAGATAGCCTGTCACTAGGTTCCCTGAGGGGAGGCACAGGCCCGTCCAGCACACCATCTGTCTCTCTCGAGATGGCAAATTGATCAGATTTTCAGACGATACCCGAGTGGATGGGGTACCAGATCCAGAATCAGGATTTTGAAAGATAGAAGCCAGCCAGAAAGATGAGTAAAACCTAATCACACATCTATTTGTGATCTTCTTCTTCTCCTTCTCCTTTCTTCTTCTTTTTTCCAAAGGCGTCTAAAAACTCCAACATCATAAGTTCAGAGTAAGTGAGATGGGTCACCTGTGGAAAAAGAGATTTTCTGGGCCAGTTAACACATCAATATATGTATTAATCCAAGATTAATTTTAAGGACCTATTTTTCCTTCAAAGAGTAACAAAAGATGGAAAGAATAGATACCTGCTTAAGGAAAATAAACATGAAAATAATTACTAGTACTCTTAACAGGAACTCAGAGGCTACCCAAGTAGCCTACCAAGGAAGGCATTAAACATGCCCGAATTTATTTCCAACATCCCGCAACAAATGAATGTTAAAATTTCAACGTGTGTCCTTCTAAATTGGCAAACTCAAAGCCCACTGGTTACCACATTTTGCTTGATGTGGTGATATCTGTCCTCCACTCTTCAAGAGCAGCTGTCACTGTAAGACTGTTCCACTCCAGGTGCCATACATAATGCAATGAATGAATAGGGTGCGTACATGAGGGCTGGGGTGGGAGTAGAAAAAGTACAATTGAGACACCAAATCAGAAACGGTATTATTCTAGAGTCAACTTCCCCACCATAAATTTTTTAAAACCTCAAAATCCATCAAAATGCTTATATAATATTTTTCATCTTCAATATCAGGAGAGCACCAAAGAACAAGCCAATTACTTTCTAAAAAATTTATGAAAAAGTAAATCATAGAATTCCATTCAATTTTAAACTACGTATAATATTTATGAGTCCACAAATTGCAAATGAAAAAATAAGGAAAGGTAATAAAAGTGATTTGTTTCCAACTGGGAAACATGCATTAGAAAATTCGAATCTGCTCTTGCAGTCTTGTTCACCAGATTTTCTCCTGGGGGCCTGGACAGTTAGCATTAACACAGATTTTTCAGATGAAGAATGCCTCCTAAGGTTTGAATTTTCACAACTGACTAATTTTGACAGTTTTAGCTGATATCAAAGGACCTAACTCTTAGCCAGACCCGGGAAAAAAATGCATAATGTAACCTAGGAATGTCTGTGTCCCTCGTCCAGTTCCAATCACCACCATTTATAACATTCCCATGACTCTAACTGAAATCTTTTGGCTTGCATTGTTACTTCAACTTGCAAACAGCAGTAGGAGAAAGGGAACTGATAAATAAAACATCCAAGAATATTATAATTTCCAAGTGTTGACGGAAAACCCATCTGAATGCTACAGCAGGCATGATTTTAAAGTAATATTTGGTGTTTGAAAACACGAACAAGTATTCTGTGTTGTGTGATAGTATTTGAACTTAAGTTAACTGATTACTTAGAACTTTTCAGAAACATGAATTCATATATCAAAAATAGGTGTCTACCCTTGGCCAAGAGAAAACAGAAATCGTCCCAAAACCCAGGGTAAAATCGAAGTGCTATATGTGGATAAGATGACATCTTCATGAGTGACACAGAAAAAAATTCAGGTCGGTAGGGGGCTACTGGATGCTTCTAAAACAACTAAACTGATTCTCAGTTCTCAGGTGGGAAGCACCAAAATTACCATCTCTCTTGATCTTAGCACTATACATTTCAAACACTTTTTTTTTCCTTAAAGTTACTTGCAGACTAGATGTTGGTGTTTCCTAAGTTATAGAAATAAGCACAGATGAGGGCAGTAACCCCCCAAAAGTGTTTTTGGAATGCTGATAACAAATAATCACCTCCTTTAGGCAAAAATCTGCCTCAAAGAAGATGTGAATGCATTTTAAATTTTTCAAAAAAACCCTTATTTCTATCCACAATCTAAAACCAATGGTAAAAATGAAAAGTCCCAAAGAAAAATGTTGAACAGGTGCCTGGGTGGCCCAGTCACTTGAGCATCTGACTCTTGATTTCGGTTCAGGTCACGATCTCACAGTTCGTGAGATCGAGCCCTGCGTCGGCCTCTGCGCTAACAGTGCAGGGCCTGCTTGGGATTCTCTCTCTCCCTCTCTCCCTGCCCCTCCCCTGCTCATGCATGTGTGCGTGTGCACACTCTCTCAATCTCTCTCAAAATATATAAATAAACTTTAAAAAAAAGAGAGAAAAATGTTGGAAAGAGCATTACATCTTCCTACTTCCCCAAGATAATGTCTTATTAATTTAGCAGAGGAAAATGGATAAATATATGCAATTTTTACATTTTACACTTTTACAGTCTATCCTTAAGCCTGCAGTAGTAATTGCCATTATGATCTGGAATGCTGCTTTTAAAAAAAAAAAAAAATGGTAGCAGTGTTCCAGATCATGACGGCAATTACTCGACTATAGGCCAAGCCCAGCCCACTGGTCTCCTCATCCCTATCCAGAATGTTCCGGTAGGGACTGAGGACTAAAATAGGAATTGTTTATGTATTTTAGAAAGTCTGACTATACCGAGTGGTCAAGTAATGCAGTCACTGGCGAATTCAGCTTCACTGATTTCTAGTGTCTTTTTTCTACCCACCCACTTCCTTCCCCTCAAACTTCTTCATGTGTTTCCAAATTTCTACCTCTTCAGTTCGCTTGCCCTTTTGTTCATGGAGCCTGGACAGATGTTGCTTCCATATCTGGCCTGCCCCCTCTCTCAGTCATGCGATGGGGATCAGATCTTTTTCCTCTTTCGTTTTTATTTTTTCCCTGAGACACAATTTGCCCCTTTACACTATCAGCCTCTATAAGGAAACATCCATTTCTCACCCCAGTTTGTCATGACCACTCAGACCAAATCCTGACTCCAAAAGATAAATGAAATTGTGTGTTTTCATTAAGGTCAGAGGCCAGTAGATTAGGAGAAAAAGCTGGAAGTTCAAGGCTTCATTTGTGGATATTATAGCTTAGACATGTTAAGAAATCATCTAGATTGTCTTGAAAAGCAAATATGAAACTGAAAGAACCTTAACTTCATGGTTATGGTGGTACCCTCCTATATAAACTTAAAACGCCTAATCTTGTTTTTAAGGAAATGCTTTAAAATTCCTACAGTACGAATAATAGAAATCCAACCAGCAGGATGAAGGTCCAAATTGTAGAGAAAGAAAAAAGATTGCAATTCTACTGAAAAAGGAGCCCTACTTTCTGTGAAGAAAAGTACAAGGTGGCCAGCCCTGACTCAGCACAGATGGGGCAATAATAGCCTAAATCGAATTCTTCTGCTGCAGGATTATCCATTTCATTAGGGATTTCGATTCAGAGAGAGCTGTGCGTTTTTGCTCATTCTTATTCTCACAACAATAATATCCTTTCCTTGAGCTAGTCAATTTTATCTAAAGTTCTCTATGGCTAAGACTGCTAGAAGCTATAATACCCAGCAGAATCTTTTGTATGTTGCAAAGTAAGGGCCAAGGAATATTATTCTTTATGTTGTGACCCTAGTGATCTCCCCCTTTCTATCTCATTTTTATTTAAATTTATAGGAGGACAGAGAAAAAATGTTGAATTTCTCTGTTATCCCTAGTCTGTGACCCCTGTCAAATTGCTTTTATCTCAATAAAACTGTTTCCATAACACATATTTTTAACATCTAATTTTACATGATGAAGCATGAATGACTATTCATGATAAAACTTCAAAAAATACCCATTGATGTTGTTGCACTAATTACTTGAGCATCCCCTGTGTAAAACCATAGAATTATTTCTAATATTTGCTTGAATAGATCATTTTTCTTGTGAAGGACCCACTAATAGAGTCAAATAGAATCAGCAGGGTATGTGCCTACAGGGAAAAATGAATCTATGCCTGTCTTTATTATGATAATGGTATACTTTTCTCTCAAGAAATAAAAGCTCATTGCATCCATCCCATAACCCTCTTGTGACAGTGTTAGGAAATGTTTTCCTCCTTTAGTGATCAAAATGATAGTGTTTGTGAAAGCCCTTTGTAAGCTCTAAAGTAGTATTCATGTGTGAGTTAGTATCGTCGTTGGGTTATACTTATTTATATCTGAGGCTAAAACGAAACACTTACATGTTGTTCTCATTTGGTTCCCCCAAAGCAGACCCTGAAACTAGGATTTGGGGGCAAAGAGTAAAATGGGCAGGTGATCCCAGGAAGCATAGGTAAGGGAGTGGGGACTGTTAGGCGAGGGAGGAAGTCACCAAAAAGGGTGAGTTATGAGTCCTTATACCCATGTGCAAATGAAGCTCAGGGGAACTGAGCAGCCTCTGAGCCCAAGGTATTTAGCCACAGGCTTCTGTTCTCATTGATTAAGAGCTGCCCCCAGGGGACAATAAATCCCTGGCACTTCCTAGACTGCTGGGCACAGGCTGAGCCAGCTCCAAAGGTGCTAGAGAAAGCCCTCAGGCAGAGATGCAGGGAGACATGGGTCACTGCTTGAGGCGAGGAAGTATCAGCATGCACAGGACTGTCTTCGCCAGTAGCTGCGGGTGAACCCGGGGTGGGCCGAGGGCATATGGGGCAGAGCATTTGTGGTGTGTGCTAAGAAGTCAACCGTCACATGCAGTCTCAGAAACAAAGTCTGGGATCTGATTTGTTACCTTGGTCCCAGGCGGATCATAAACACTTTGTCTGAGTGGAGCATCCGAGGTGAGATTACTCTGGGTTTCCTTTAATATTGTGTATTGCCGCCACTATTAGCTATTTTTAGATGTTGAGATTGAAGTGCTGTCCAGCCTCTGCTATGTTTCATGAAATTTACTGATAGGGTTGGGGAGGTACATTCTAGTACAGTTTGTTCTAACCCGGGGTTTTCATTAGACTCATCCAAGGAGCTTTGCAGGAAAATGCTGATGCCTGGGCCCCACCTATTTAAAATAAGGATCTCTAACAGGAGTGGTGCCAAAGTCATGTGTGTGTGTGTGTGTGTGTGTGTGTGTGTGTGTTTTAACTCTCCAGGTGATTTTTATTGCAGCCAAAAATGAAATCACTGGGTAATAAAATAGCTTTAGAAAAACTTTGAAATCAGATGGCCTTGGGTATAGATTTCTGCCTCTTCACTAAGCAGCTGTGTGACTTTCTATGAGTAACACGAGTTTTCTGGGCTCAGTTTCCTCATTTGTAAAACAGAGACACTATACCTATCTCACATACTTGAGAGTTAAATGGATGCACGCACACACACAAAAGTCTACTCTTGTTCCAGTACATAGTTGGCGCTTAATAAATGTCAGTTTTCACCTTTCCATTACTCTCTGATTTGGCTCTAAAAAGTGGCAGTGTGTCTCTATATGTTGGAAAATGAAAATTAAGCTTTCCTGTGTAGGTGGAGAGGGTGGAAAGCTATAAGAACAAATGGAAGAGGGCAGGATAAGATTGTTGCACTGTCAGAAGTTAATGAGAGAGAATATAGCAAGAGAACAAACAACTGGTTGAAAATGGAAACAAAACCACTAATGGGCTAAAAAAAAGTACAATTATGCAAAGGCTTCTTTTGGAATAAACTTAGGATGGCCTGAGAGCCAGTCCCTGCCAGGGATAAGTGGATACTGTAGCGTCAGGCCTTATGAAGCATTTGTACAGAGTTGAAGTCTTAAGTGGAAATATCTTCAAGTATTTGAAAATATTTACTAAGGAGCCTTTACAATACCCTGTGTTAGGCTAAGTCCCCTCCTCTGGGTTTCTTAGGTTACTTTTAAATTAGCATTTAATATTACATTCAAAGGAACTATTTCTGAATTGATTACAAGCCTGTGAGTTTCCTTTGGGCAGGGCTATGTTCACTCATCAACAATACCTGGTTCAAAATTGAAGTGCAGCCATTATCAAACTAAACTGAGCCAAAAGAGAGACTCGGGTCAATGCGGCAGACTTGGCAATTGCCTCTCCCAACAAGTGGCAGCCTTAATCCCTTCCCCTTTTGTTTCGGGAATGCTGAGTTTGTCCAGTTAGAGAAGAGTCTAATGTCAGGAGAGACAAAACCTGCACCCATTTTACTTCCATAAAGAATGCCAGTCTTGGGGCGCCTGGGTGGCGCAGTCGGTTAAGCGTCCGACTTCAGCCAGGTCACGATCTCGCGGTCCGTGAGTTCGAGCCCCGCGTCAGGCTCTGGGCTGATGGCTCAGAGCCTGGAGCCTGTTTCCGATTCAGTGTCTTCCTCTTTCTCTGCCCCTCCCCCGTTCATGCTCTGTCTCTCTCTGTCCCAAAAATAAATAAACGTTGAAAAAAAAAAATTAAAAAAAAAAAAAAAAGAATGCCAGTCTTGGCAATCATCACGGTATTACGTTGGAAGACAGAGCAAAGAGTCACGAATAAATGGAGTCTGGGGCCCTTACTACTGGAGCTTGTCAGTTATGTGACCCAGTCCTGTTTCAGTTAGGTCTTCTGCAACTTGCAAGCCAAAGTTTCCAAGTGGATCTGGTTATTGTTGGGAAAGGCAGGCTCACATACATTGGCTCCCCACCTGGCCACATAAGAATGGGCCTTGGACCTTGACCACTACCTTGCCAAAAGGTAAAGAGCCCGCACAGCTTATGCTGCCTTGTGTGGGAAGATCTTTTCCTGTTTCATGCTCAATGAATGTTCCTTCAGTCTCCTTAACTCCATGTATGTCAACAGGCCACAGGCACACACCTAGCTTTTGGTATTGCAGACTGCATGGGGAGGGTCAGAGTTCTTCTGTGGCACAAGAGGGGTGTGCATAGGCCAATTGCCCTGCGTTGGCTTCCTGGGCAATCTGCTGGCTATGGTGGACTAACCCCCCTATTGTCACTGGTCTTGCTCTGTCTTTTCTCCATGTAAGTCAAGCATCATTCCATCTAGTGCTGGACTGTGTTGCGTTTTCCTTAGCAATTCCAGTACCAACATGCAATGGGCAGAAGTGTTTAGGGTCCTCTGGTGGCCAGTGTGCAGGGGATTGATAGCTGGTGCATGGTGTTCTGCTCGACAGTGATATATAATCATATTTTGCACCAAAGTATAGTGAGTGCATTATCTTCAGACAAGCAGGATAATGACTAAATTTCTTAGCATTGCTAGTTGTATTAGTTGGAACTTTTCAAGACAGATGGTAAAACAAACAAAAAGGACTTTAGGTAAAAAGGGATTTATTAGAAGGACCTTGGGATGATTCATCGTACTTCTTTTCTCAGTGATGTGGTTTGTGGAAAGATGCCGATAGACAGAGTTAAAGGAGTATGTTTTCTCTGATGTCAAAAGATACAGAAACTTAGCTTCACGCAACAGCCTCACAAAGCAGGAGACGATGCAGTTTGCATCCTTGATTCCTCCAAGATCCTTTTAAGGACAGCAGGCACAGAGTGACAATTTTACTAGGTGAGAGAAACCTTCACTTGCCGATTCTTTTGGGGTCTTTTTACTCTCTTAGCCCCTTTCAGTCGTACCGGAGAGCCCGGCCACCTGCTTGCCTACTTGCCAGAAAGAAACGTACACAAAACAACCCTTGTACACTCCTCATTTGCCATGAGACTGGAGACATTAAAGGTAAATTTCCCACAAGTTTCTGGTTCTGAGCCTTCAGGCCTGCTTGAGGTCCATTCCATACTTCTAGAATAGAGATCAGAACCAACAAAGCAGTCTTGGTGAAGCAAAAACCAGGACGCCCCTGGGAACTTCAGGGATAAGATGATGATGCCCCTCAAGATTCCCTACCTCCCTTGTTGCTCCCTCTCGATGCAGGATTCAACCAGGATGTTGAAAACCTGCTTGATGGCAGCTCAAGGGCTCACATCCTTCTAGCACAGATGCCTGAAAAGAAACAGTTCTCTTCCCTGGGCTGTTTGGAAAATGTCCAGAACAATCTTGGTCATGTACCCTCTCCTGTGAATCAGGTTTCTTAGCTCAGGCAGCTATACCAGAATATCATAGACTTGGTGGCTGAAGCAACCAACATTTATTTCTCTCGGTTCTGGAGGCTAGAAAATATGAAATTAGGGTGCTGGCATGGTTGGCTTCTGGTGTGAGCCCTCCTCCTGGTTTCCAGATGACCACCTTCTTGCTGTGTGCTCACACGGCAGGGTGCAGGAGAGGGGGCAAGCTCTGTCATGTCTCTTGTGAGGGCACTAATCCCATTTGTGAGGCTCCACCTCGACATCATTATTTCCCAATGAGTCCCTAATACCCTCACATTGGGGGCTGCGATTTCAACATGTGAATTTTATTGGGACACAAAATTCAGTCTCTAACATGGGCTGCGGGGTGGTGATGGGAGCTGGGAGGAGGGTATTAGGATTAGCAGTGCCATTAAAACCACACAGTTGGAGCACGAAAGACAGTCCTCCAGAAGAAAGAATGGGTCTTTGTCAGAAGGCAGGGTAGTGGCCACATAAAATAAGTAGATCCCACCACAACAGCAATAATAAACCTTCAAAATCCAAATAACTTTCACCACTAATGCTATGACCCTGTTCAGGAAGAGCTATCATCCCTGGTAGCCTCATTTGCTTTCTTTTTTTTTTTTTAATTTTTTAATGTTTATTTTTCTGAGAGAGAGCGTGAGTGGGGGAGGGACGAGAGAAAAAGAGAGAGAGAGAGAGATTCTGAAGCAGGCTGCAGGCTCTGAGCCATCAGCACAGAACCTGACGTGGGGCTCGAACCCATGAACTGTGAGCAGGTCGGACGCTTAACCAACTGAGCCACCCAGGTGCCTCTGGAGCCTCATTTCTTTTTTTTTTTTTTTTTTTTTTTTTTAATTTTTTGTTTTCAACGTTTATTTATTTTTGGGACAGAGAGAGACAGAGCATGAACAGGGGAGGGGCAGAGAGAGAGGGAGACACAGAATCGGAAACAGGCTCCAGGCTCCGAGCCATCAGCCCAGAGCCTGACGCGGGGCTCGAACTCCCGGACCGCGAGATCGTGACCTGGCTGAAGTCGGACGCTTAACCGACTGCGCCACCCAGGCGCCCCTGGAGCCTCATTTCTTTAAATTTTTTTTTTCAACATTTATTTATTTTTGGGACAGAG
>NW_024420490.1:1989833-2001666 GCF_014898765.1 Herpailurus yagouaroundi
TCAGCCCAGAGCCTGACGCGGGGCTCGAACTCACGGACCGCGAGATCGTGACCTGGCTGAAGTTGGACGCTCAACCGACTGCGCCACCCAGGCGCCCCAAGGAGCCTCATTTCTTAAAGAATGGTGCCCAACAGAGTTGTTTTTCTAATCTTGTTCAGTCATGACAAATATTGTGGTTCTTCTGTCCCTTCAAGAAAACACTCAGGAACAGAGGGTGACTGTAGGTTCCATTTCTCTAAAATGTCTAGAATAGGCAAATTCATAGAGATAGAAGGTAGATTAGTGGTTGCCAGGGACTGGGGGAAAGAGGAGTGATAGCTAAAGTGTTTGGAGTTTCTTTTTGAGGTGGTGCAAATATTCTAAAATTATGTTAATGGTCGCACAACTTTATTGATATACTAAAAACCCTTGGATTGTACACTTTAAATGGATGAAGACAGTGGGTGGGGACAAGGTCATTACTTAACTCAGAGCTACTTCAAGTGTGGACTTCTCACCAGCAGCTGTGTCTCCTGGGAGCTCGGTAGAAATGTAAATTCTTGGGTCCTACCCCAAACTACCAAATCAGAACCCCTGGGGATCCTTAAAGTTGAGGAAGCACTAATTTAATTTAATTCACCATTGCTTTTAATAACAGGAACACCTCCCCTAACAGTGTGCAAAGTGCTACCAGCAGTGCTTCCCAAACTGCAGGTCAAACAAGTTGTAAAAGCAGCAGTAACACATTTTTTAAAAAAGGTTACTTGGGGACGCCTGGCTGGCCAAGTTGAAGGGGCATGTGCCCCTTAATCTCCAGGCCGTGAGTTTGAGCCGAATGCTTGGTGTGGAGATTTACTTAAGTAAATAACTAAAAACTTTGGGACAAAGGAACTTTAATTCTGTACTTAGAAGATAACGATACCAATGTAGCATGGATTAACAACCATGGTTACTTGCAAATGAAGATAGGTTGTTTGCTGGAAGCTGCTGAAGCAGTTAAGCAGAGTGATGTGCCTTGAAGATGCAAGTATTTTCTCCATGACCTGCTGGAAAGATGCCTCCATCATTTTTCTCCACCCAAGATGCTGAAATTGGTGTGAATGGAATGAAGGCTGAGATGCAGGTGGAAATTCAGAGGTAGTTCTGTCATCTTGAAAGCCAATTACTTGCTCCAATGCCACATTTCCAGATCCAAGGTTTGAGGACAAATTTATCTCCTGTAATCATGTGAAGCAATGTAAGTGCTGCACACACATTAGAAATAAGAAGCCAGAACAAGAAAAACAATCTTAAGGCTGCTCCTGAAAATATTCAGAAATTCTCTTCTTTAAGCCGTACACAAAAGCTTGGTTAGTGAGCCTTCTTCACTGAAATTGCTCGTCAACATCCACCTAACCTTTAACTGTAGGAGGTAAATTTTGACCTTGGTCAGTTACTGTTAGGAAGGAAACTTAATAAATCGGTGGCAACATCCCCAGAAGCAGAAGTCCATGCTGGCAGGTGCTGGCCAAAAACACTGCACGCCTGCTCTGACTTCACTCGAAAGCAAACGTCCATCTGGTACAAAATTGCCAGCATGTGTGTGGTACAGTGGTTGAGAGAGCAGTCCAGCAGCTGTCTGAACTCAGAAGTTTCTGTAGCTACAGTAAGATGTCACATTTTAAATAATGACTACTGTAACTTTTAATAATAAAATTGTAATATTTTAGAATATGTATAGAAGATCATTCTAGGATAAAATACAGTTGACCCCTGAACAAAATGAGGGTTCAATTTGCAATTGAAAATCCACGTATAACTTTTGACTCCCCCCAAATTTAACTACGAACAGACTATTTTTGATAGGGAGCCTTACTGACAACATAAACAGTCAATTAACATATATTTTGTATGTCATACGTATTGTGTACTGTACTCTTACAATATTTTTTCTTTTTTGGGGGGGCAGCTATTTCTAGACCATGTGTTTTGTCTGTGAGTTTTTTTTCAAATTGTGGCAACTCTCCAAAAATTTTCCAATATATTTACAGAAAAAAGTGCACCTATAAGTGGACCCATGCAGTTCAAAGCTGTGTTGTTCAAGGGTCAACTAACTGTATTTGGTTGTGGCTTTGGCTTATGCCATTGGGCACTTGGCTTAAAATGTGTATTTTGTGCACCCCTGGATTACAATGGACAAAACTGAAAATTAACATCAGATATCCAGATTTTTAAAACAATTTCCTGGCCTCCTCTACAACTCTGCATCAGCTTGTGTCCTTGTTCAGCTCTCCCTCTCTTCTTCCTCTTCTGTTTTGTTCCTCTCGGGAGCCAAACACAAATTCCTTCCATTTTTCTTAGGGGAGAGATTTGGCTGTCTCTCACCTGGACCTCCAAATTCAGCCAGGGCCTTTCTTCACATAGCTACGCCCTTCTAGTAAGTACAGAAACCTGGGGCAACTCCTTCCCCAGACTCTACAGAGACAAATGTATATATTAGCAAATATGTGTAATATAATGTAGTTTATATATAATACACATAAGACATATGCAAACAATAGATGATACTAAGTATTAAACTACATAAAAATGTCCGAAAGTACAAATAAGGGGTGCATGGGAATTCTCCATACCATCTTCACAGCTCTTCTGCAAATCTAAATTTACTCCAAAATAAGAAAAAAAATTAATAGATGGAAGAATAATATGTTGGAAAGAAAAACAGTCCCGCCAGCAAGACCCCTGTCTGTACTAATACAGAAGAGAGAGAAAACACAGGATGCAAGTAGTCCACACAAGAAACTGTGGAAATAGGGCAAAATCTCACATACTTTATAGAGCAAAGTAGAAGGAACAACAATGACTTCTCCTATGTCCTGAGGAGACAAAGGACTTAGCTTTCTGAAGGCCTCCTGTACCTCTTTCAGGACACCCTTTAGCTAATTCCAGAGGTACACACATTTACATATCTAGAGGCTCTTTGGTCCTCGACCTTGGAGATAACTACATTGTCAAAATTGGAGACTGGAAACATTTATCTCTATTCCAAAGGTTAGAGTAAGGACTCCAATTCATGATGTCACTATGTCTTAGGAAACACTCTAAGAAAAGGAGTGAGGGAGAGAATGGTCTCTTTGCCCTCTGTAAACAGAGAAATAGTTTTTATTTACTCTCACAATACCCAGTGTGGAAGACGTGTGTGAAGGAGAACTAATATTCTGCTGGTGAGGATGTGAATTGGTAAACTCCTTTGGAAAACAATTTGGCATCATCTAGAAAAATGAAGGTGCACATACCCCATGGCCTTACTGCTATACTCTAAAGAAACTGTGGTCTAGGTGTACCAGGAGACATAAAAAAATGTCCACCACAGATTATTCAAAGTAGGAGTAAACTGGAAACAACCCAATAGTCATTGACAGGATAATGAATAAATAGTATTATATTCACATAATGGAATACTGTAGAGCAGTGATCATGACTGAACTAGAATTTCACCAATCAAGATGGCTGAATCTCACAAATATACTGATGAGTAAAGGAAGCCACAGAATATAGAATACAGAGTATAAAGACACACACACACACACACACACACACACACACACACACACACAGAGCATACAGAAGCAAGCAACTCTAAACAAATATTCTTTAGGTTTAAATATATATGTTGTAAAATTACTAAGAAAAGCAAAGGAGTAAAAAAATTAACGAAATTCAAGATAGTGGTTACCACTGGAGGCAAAAGGGATGTGATAGAGATCTTGAAACATTGGTAGGATTGTTTCTTAGATTGAGTGGTACATACATAGATATTGTTTTATTATTCTGTATACCTTATATAGGTAGTATAATCTTTTAAAATATGAAGTAACTCATGGTAGATAGTTTTGTTTTAATGGCAGGTAGAGATAGTAAAAGCCACAGGAGAGATTAGTGCTGGCAGGATTTCCAGAGCAGAACCCTTCAGGAGGAGCTGAGACTTCAGTTGGGCCTTCAAAGGGAGGAATCACATAATTTTTCAAGCCTGGAAGGAATATGAGAGTTTATTTGCCCCATCCCTTCCTTTTGCAGATGCAGAAATTGAGATACAGGGAAGTACCTTTTTAAAAAAATTTTTTAAAGATTTTTTATTTTTGAAAGTAATCTCTACACCCAGTGTGGGGCTCGAACTCACAACCCTGAGATCAAGAGTCACATGCTGTACCAACTGAGGCAGCCAGGCACTCCGGGAAGTACCTTTTTTTCTTAAAAAAAAAAAAAAAAAGATTAAAAAAAAAGCTTAATATATTCTCCACATCATCAGACCAATTGCAAGGTGGCAAATTGGGGCAAAAAGCTCTTTTGAGAAGAGCCTTTTAGGAGTTGAACACCACAGCCCTCCAAATGTCAGGTTGCCATTCTCTTTTTCTCGGTCTTTGCACGCCTCTCTGTTCAGTATATGCTCCTGGCCCTATCACGGGGGCCTGAGTGGGTCATTTGGCTATTGGTGATCCGGCATGACAGGCAGCTATGAGTGGGCAGACAACCTCAGTCTTCTGGGCTTCCCCTCTTGCACAGGACAGGTGCTGCCTGGGGCCTGTTAGAGTCCATTGGGGTAGTGACGGTACCAGATGAGTGTCCTGTCCGTGGTACTCTTAGACTCCTAGGTCATTAGCCCAACACACCTGGAGAGTGCCAAGTACTAGAAATATTATGTATTATTCATTTCATCTTTAAGGGGCTACCTCACTTCATCATACGACTCACCTAACTACTCAGGAACAGGATTATAATGTTCCCTCCCACAATGGAGGTTGGACATCGTCAGGTTCCACCTCAGAGCTGCCTGGCTCCAAAGTGCGTGCTGCTTTTTACCATAACCTACTGGCTGTGTTATCTTCGTCACTCAAACTATTTAATCCTGTTTTAACCCTGTCTTTCCCTGTCATGAATTAGTAATGTATCTATTTATTTGTGATATTAGTACGTCACTGGATCTAAGGTTGTCAGATTAAATGCTATGCAATATTTGGGACACGTTTATACTAAAAATGATTTCAAGTTTATCTGAAATTCAAATTTAACTGGGCATCCTCTATTTTTAATTTGCTAAATCTGGCAACCCTAACACAAAACCTTTGAGAAGGTACTTTATTATTTCTAGTGAGGCTTTCCTCCTCATGGGATAAAGAGCAACTCATGGGATAGGTTGGCCACTGAGTAAAGACCTTAAAGAAGTCTTCTCAAGTCTTAACTGGGGTGACCGTGCCCCCCACTCCCAACATTTGGCAATGTGTGGAGACATTTTTGGTTGTCCTAATTGGAGGGGAACTTGCTACTGGCATCTAGTGGGTAGAGTCCAGGGATGCTGTTAAACTTCGTACAGGGCACAGGACCGCCCTCCCCTGCCAACAACAAACAGTTATCTTGTCCCAAATGCCAATAGTACCGAGGCTGAGAAACCTTACCTTAAAGAATCACTCATCTAAGGCAGTATAAATCCAGGAAAATCATATATATTTATGGGTTTTTTAATCCGTTTAAGGCTACCAATATATTTCCAAATAGGGCTTGGCCTTCTTTTATTTCCTGGAAAAATAATGCCAAAGCCTTTCATTTATCTGAACTAGTTAATTCATAATTATGGATGCTGGTGGCAGCAGAAGTAGACTCAAATTCTTATGTACTTTGGCACATATTAGAATAGGCTTGTGATATAAGATTTGTACTCTTAATTATGTTTATTGAATAACATTCTTGATTTGTACTGGAGCGGGGTTAGAAATGAGGTGGTCTCGGGAAACAGTGTCAATATTAGGTTGAAGTACCTGATGGCCAAAACTGGTTGAACGTTGGCACTTTCACATGGTTCGACCTGACGGATGCTGTCTGGTAAGACTGCACGAGATGGAAATGCACGCTGACCCAACCCTTTGAGTCATGTAGGGCTTTGGCTGGGCCGCAGAGTTGCTGTGGCTGTTGGTCCTGGGGTAGATCTTTCACTGAGCGGTTGGAAGGACAGCTTTAGTTTTTTGTTTTCATTACCAATGGCACTTGGGAAACTCGTCTTTCAGCTATTTGCTGTCCCTGCCCTTTTCTCCTTTATCCGCTTCTGTGCATTTCCCTGGCGTGGGCCATAAAGAACTTAGGTCCCCAGGTGCACACAGTGTGCCCAAGCCTTGAATAGCAGGTAAACCAACCAGGAAAGAGAGTTCTAACTTAATTTCTAGTCTTCAAAATTTGGATCCAGATTTAGCTCAGGGCCGTGTAGTGAAGAAGGAACAGAATGTTTTAATTTTATTTCTTGTCAAGAGCCCCTAGAGATAAGGGACATAAGAGAAATGCCAATTTCCCCCTGTTCAACATCCTTGAACATAAATATTAGCTATATTTTGGAGTAATAGATTTAGAAGGAAAAACTTCTTTGTTTAAAAAAAAGACTAAGGACAACATATACTAAAATGATTTGAATTTCACAGATGATACCCTACTAATATTTTTAGTTTAGCACCATCTGTTTATCTGAAATTAAATTTCTGGCAAATGGTCACGCCAGGAGATGCTGTTTTTATTTTTGTGTGCAGCTGAAACACAGAATAATAAAAATCTGCTTGAGTGGAAGAAATATGTTCATAAAATGTTTCTTTTTTAATCTGAGTTGGCTGAGAAAATGACTTTTTAATCTAGTGGCAGCTGCTTTCGTTTGGCTGGTTTTCAGTCTAAATAGTTTATGTTGGAGACAGATCATTTGTTTTATATTTGGATGCAGTATACTAAACAGTGCCTTTTGAGCTATGAGGAGGACCCAGATATACAAACATCTCATTCTCTCATTAGCCTACCTTTCTGATGATCTCTTGTTTCTTTGACCGACACAAGTGGCACGCGGTAGGTCTGTAAATTAAAAGCACAAGTGGCAAATTGCATAGCACCCAGTTGCCGTGTTATTTTGATTCGACTCTAAGAAAGTCACATCCTACACATTAATTGGCATTTGTTTACAGGAGGGGAAAACGGTGGCTTTTGAAAATCTGACTCAGTGGAAACCCTTCTCGTCACACTGGCTTGCAAATAGAATCACTGCACTCCCTTCGGGTACTGTGGGTGATCCCACTGGGAGCCCGATTCTTCCCAACAGAGCGTTAATTAAAGAAAGCCACCTCTTGGCCCCTGTCTTGCTCCAGCTACACTTCAGAATCTTCCAGCCACCTCTTTAATCAACAACATGTGTTCGATGCCTACTTTTAATGTGAGGCACTGCAGCTCTCACCCTGATTTCAAAGGCAGTGGCAAGGACAGGGTGGGGGCTTACTGCATTCTTTCCAAGTCAGCGCACCTAAGCCTACATCAAAGACGCTACTAACATCGGCCAATGACCTGAAATAACCAAAACTTCCCGAGAAAGGCGTGAATTAATTTCATGGGAGAGAGGGATCTGGCCTGTCTGCCTTAGTGCCCTAGCACTTTGTGCCCAGGTCTCATTATGTTTATCTAAGAAACCTGCTTGTCCTACTGGGCACAGTTAATTTTTGTACCAGTTTCTCTTAATAATGAAAAAACGATGCATTATTTTGAAGTGTAGAGGCCGGTCTTCAGAAATAAACTCATTAACTCAGAAAAGTGAAACGCATCTTAAAGAAAATGGATGTATTGGTTAGCTCGGGCTGCCATAACAAAACACCACACACTGGGGAGCTTAAACAACAGAAATGTATTTCTCACAGTTCGGGACGCTGGGAGGAAGTCCAAAAAGGTGCTAGATCCTGCTGAGCGCTCTCTTCCTGGCTTGTACAGCCTTCTTGCTGTGATCTCATAGGGCAGATTGTGGTGGGGTGGAGGTAGGAGTGGGGGAGAGGGGGCACGGAGATATCTTCCTCTTCTTGTAAGGCCATAGTCCTATCAGATCAGAGCTCCACCCTTATGACCTCCTTTAACCTTCATGACCTCCTAAAACCCCTGTCTATAAATACAGTCACTCTGGGGGCTAGGGATTCAACATATGTATTTTGGGGGGACACAATCCAGTACAGAGCAATTGGACTGGACTAAAAAAGACACTTAAAAAAATTTTTTTAAAGTGTTTATTTATGTTTTCAGAGAGAGACAGAGCATGAGCAGGGGAGGGGAAGAGAGGGAGACACAGAATCCAAAGCAGGCTCCAGCTTCGAGCTATCAGCACAGAGCCCAATGAAGGGCTCAAACTCGTGAACTGTGAGATCATGATCTGAGCCGAAGTTGGATGCTTAACGGACTAAGCCACCCAGGCGCCCCTAAAAAACACACTTTAATAATAAGACTCTCAAATTACCATAAAAAAACAACTTAAGAATTTTGGTATTAATATTATTACCTTTTAATTTCATGTTTCAAAAATAAATCCATTTTCAGAGTTTTACTTACAATTTGAAAAGATGCCAAACCAATCTATGGAATATTAAAAGTCAGGATAGGGGTGCCCGAGTGGCTCAGTTGGTTAATGGTCCAGCTTCGGCTCAGGTCATGATCCTGCAGTTCATAAGTTCAAGCCCTGCATGGGGCTCTGTGCTGACAGCTCAGAGCCTGAAATCTGCTTCAGATTCTGTGTCTCCCTCTCTCTCTGCCCCTCCTGTACTCGCACTCTGTCTCTCTTTCAAAAATAAGTAAACATTAAGAAACATAAATAAAAATAAATAAAATAAAAGTCAGGATAGTCATTCCAGGGGACAGGGTGGGGGTGGTGACTGAAAGGGGGCACAAAAGGGGCTTCTGGGATCCTGCAGTGCTCCATTTCCCATTTGGGTGCTGATTCAAAGGATGTGATCAGTTTGTATCTGGTGAGCTGTTAGTATATAATTTGTGCACTTTACTCTATGTGTGTTCTAGGTCAATCAGAAGTTAAAACACAAAAGAAAAATCTGAATGATGTGTTTAATACTAGAGGTAAACGAGACAATTGTCCCGTTGAGTCCCAAACTAGACAGTGAACAGACTACTCCTCCTTTGTGTTTTCTGCTTCAAAAAGGCAGCAGGGGTTAAAATCTAATGAGTTGGAGCATACGAAGATGACTAGCCTTGTATAAGGTTGAGTATAATATTATCTTCCCACAGGCACAAGCAGAAAGAACTGCAGACACAGTGAAAATTTCTGGCTGACATTGCTTGATGCTGTTTTTCTCAGCCTGGTAGCTCAGCAGCTGGAGGCTAAAAAGCCAGGTTTCCAGGGACAGGAGGAAGGCTTTCTGCGTAAGAGGCAGCGTGGACTCCAGAACAGGGGCCTAGCCGGAGTCCTCTCGACAGCAGAGGCAATTTTAAATGGGTTTTAAACAAACACCGCCATGTTGTTCCAGGAAGCTCCAGCTGCCCCAGGAAGAGGCTTTGAATCTGTACAAGTGCCAAAGCCGGTTTTCCTAGGTGATGTGTGGAGCTGAAGGATCAAGTGATATGTCTGTGACCCCGGATGTCAGTGTCCCTAGAAGCTTCACACCCACACACCCAAGGGGGAACTTGTCTTCCTCAAAACAGCTGCAGTTACGGAGCTTGCTCCGTGTAACCTTTTACACCAGCCAGCCTCTGCTTTGTAGACGCCTTCCAGGGTTACAAACAAGATTACTGCCCAAATTGTAGAACGCCAGGACTCTGCTCCATTGTTCCCAGCTTACACATTCAGTATTTGATTGTTTCACATGGTGCTTTAACTCCCTACAGAATATTAACAGCAGTAGCCAGTTGAATGTTTTCCAAACCATTTACGTGTGTGGCGCTGACCGTGCCACACAGGCTAATGGAAATTTCATTGTTCCAGGAGTGCTGGCTCTGTCGACAACCATCTTGGTGTTCTCAACTTACTTTTTACAATTGTTGTGATGTAATTTTATTTATTTACTTATTTTTCTAATGTTTACTTATTTTTGAGAGAGAGAGACAAAGAGAGAGAGAGAGAGAGAGAGAGCTTGAGCGGGGGAGGGGCAGAGAGAGAGAGAGAGACACAGAATCTGAAGCAGGCTTGAGGCCCTGAGCCGTTAGCACAGAGCCTCACCCGTGGCTCGAACCCACCAACCCGAGCCTCCAATTAGTTTATGATCAGAGGGAAGCAAAGACTGAGGAGAGCCCCAGGGAACACCCTCCACCCCCAGCAGGATGGCAGTCTTGAGATGGCAATTAAGAAATGGACGGGGCGCCTGGGTGACTCAGTCAGTTAAGCATCCAACCTGACTCAGGTCATGATCTCAGAGTTCATGGGTTTGAGCCCCATATCGGGCTCTGTGCTAACAGCTCAGAGCCTGGAGCTTGCTTCAGTTTCTGTGTCGCCCCCTCTCTCTGCCCCTTCATTGCTCACACTCTGTCTCTCTTTCTCTCTCTCTCTTCCTCAAAAATAAATAAACATTAAAAAAACTTTTTTAAAATAACTGCATCAAATGCTTTTTACAATTAATTTGGGAGCTCTTAGTTGTTATTTCCCTGCAGAAATGTTTCCTTGTGGAAAAAAATTACGTTGTTGAGGGATTACTTCTCAGCCTTTTGGTGAAGATCAAGTGAAGTTGTTGAGGTTGTTGAAAAGTTTTGATTTGGTGTTTGTGGGTTCTGTGTGGGTGTGGTGGCAACAAGCCTATCTCTTCCTGCTTTACTATGAGACTCTAGACATTCCTGATCACATCAGTCTCTAGCTGTTGGTAAGTTTCCAAACGTTGAGGGATGTAGCTCTCTTTTCTTCACCATTACCCAACGATTGACACTCAAAATGTCCTTGGACCACCAGCATGGGATTACCACAGAGCTGGGCAGAAGGACAGAATCTCGGGCCCCATCTTAGCGTATATAATAGCATAATTTGCATTTTAACAAGATCTTCTGAGTGATTCCTACACACATGCAAATGAATCAGCGCATAGGCAAAGGCAGGAATTGAGAGATCCCTCTTCTCAAAACTTCTCCCACTGGGCCAGGACTGCTATTATTTAGGATGAATTTTTCTAGTTTGTGCCACTTATTATGAAATATGCCTGGCCTGCGTAACTCAGTAAGTCATTTTCAGTTCAAAGCCTTCCTGTGAATTCATCCACTAGGGCCTTTCCAATTCGACAGATGGCAGAGAGCAGGTTGACTGAGGAGTGAAGGTGGGAGGAAGGAAGTGGAGTAGAAAATGCAGCACCTTCGGTGGAAGAAAGTAGGCAGTCTCCATAACTGGCACCCTGGAGTAGGGCTGCATGGGTGGGCGACAGGAAGGAGCCAGATATCAACGACAGTGATCACAATAATGGTAAATCTATGTCGTGCAGGAATGCCTAAACTCGTTTGACAATAAGAGTCACCTCAGGGAGGAGGGGGACTTCTTAAAAAAATAGATTCCCCAGAGGCAGGGAATTATGGAATGTTCACCCTGGTTTATGGTTTATTCACCTTGGGCTTATGACATCTGAGTCTCTGGGGGAGCAATGTGTGTATTTTTTTTTTTAAGTTTATTTATTTATTTTAGAGAGAGAGAGAGAATGCGCGCTCATGAGCAGGGGAGAGGCAGAGAGAGAGAGAGAGAGAGGGAGAGAATCCCAAGCAGGCTCTGCACTGTCAGCACAGACACCAGCTTGGGGCTGGATCTCATGAACCATGAGATCACTACCTGAGCCAAGATGAAGAGTCGGAGGCTTAACCGACTGAGCCACCCGGATGCCCCAATATCTGTATTTTTAAAAATTTTTTTAAATGTTTATTTTTTTGAGAGAGAGAGAGCATGAGAGGGGGAGGAGCGGAGAGAGAGGGAGACACAGAATCCGAAGCAGGCTCCAGGCTCCGCACTGTCAGTGGACAGAACCCGACACAGGCTCCAACCCATGAACTGTGAGATCGTGATCTGTGCTGAAGTTGGACACTTAACTGACTGAGCCACCCAGGCACCCCCCCCCCCCCCCCCCCCCCC
>NW_024420490.1:2001766-2069145 GCF_014898765.1 Herpailurus yagouaroundi
GCCCCCCCCCCCCCCCCCCGCCCAATATCTGTATTTTTAACAAGTGCCTCAGGTATTCACATCCACAGGCATGACTGAGCAAATGGATCCTGTGCCTGGTGTTCTATAAATATTATTTCTAGTGCCCACAATAAGCCTAACAAATTGTATGACATTTTACTACCTGCCCTTTGTAAAGGAGAAGTTCAGGGCCCTGCCCGGTGTCACACAGTACAGAACAGAGGCAGGATTCCATCCCAGATCTGACTCCAAAGCGTTTGTTCTCTTTACTCCATCATACCTTAACCTTTGTAGGGGACAAAAACTTTCCCCTTCTTCCCTTCTAGATTCTTTGACTGGTCTAATAATGAAATTGACATGAGACAGATTAACAGGAGCACAACTAATTTAATTATATATGTGTGGCAGCTCGAAGATGTGAGACTCAAGGACAAGTTGAGCTAACGGGTAGGGCCTGGGGCTTCTAAGGGAAGAAGGGTGATTGACAGGACAAAAGAAGTGCAGATGTTTGGTAATGAGAGGGTTGCCCTGCCAAGCGAGGTGGCCCACTCAGATGAGAAGGTATCTCTGATAATAGCTCTCTTTCTGGGCCGGGCCCCTATCTAAGTTCTTTTAGGTAATTGAGGGAAAGGTAAAAGCTTTTCTTGATTCTGCTGAGTCTTGACCGCCTTCAACTCAAAACAATCCACATACCAAAGTGGCACATTTTGGGGTTGCATATTCTGCTCCCCTTCACCTTCCGTAAAGCTGTTGTGGCCCAAAGGTTATTCTACCCAGGACACACTCTGTTTTCCCCAACCCCACCCTTTGGGGGTGGCAGTTTCTGCAGAAGTTTCCTAATTTGATTCTGAAATTATGACATGAACATCCAGATTTGGGTGGAGTTGGACAAGGAAACCACACTGGTGAACTAGGAAGGATGACGCCTCCTTCCTCCTGCTGCGGTTAATAACCAACAGAACTAATAACCCAGGCCTAGGCTGCTGGTCCCAAAGGGAGGAAAGGCAGGGCTCTCTTGGAGAAGTGAGAATTTCTGGTTGCCTTGGTAGTAAAGCAGTTTTCGAAAATGATGGAAGCAGGCGTATATTGTTCTTGCCCTCTGAAACCTTATTTTGTTTCAAGAAATCCCTAGAAAGAAAACACACTAATTTAATACGGCAATGTTGAATAGTGATAGTAGCAAGAACAGGGCACCATCTGGTACATTTGAATAATTGTCAAGGTTGGCTTTTCTTTAAATGCTGCTTATTACTCAGTCCACCCGTATTCAATTAGTAGAGCTAGAAGTCATCTGGTGGTGATGTGTTGGTATTACAAGAGTGTACCTGCATAATAAACTCGTCAACTTGGACTCAGTTTGGAAATTCAGATGCAATGTTTGACCTTCATCTGTATTTAATCTCGTGTTGTTGGTCACAGCCTCCTTTCTGGATTTGTTTCAGAAACTTTGGGTCCTGATTCTGTCGTTTAGGATGGTGGTTTCTCATGCAAGGTATATAAACCCCAAAATAATCCACTGGGATGTAGAAAACAAAATTGCCTTTTTCGTTAAAGTTTTTATTTTATATGTACCTTGTAATGTATATGGCATTGTACTGTAGTAGTAGAATATGTATAAGATTTAGAAATGAATGCGTATAAATATACTGTGGTGAGGCTGCATGATGAAAACTTCCCACCCTTTGGGATGCTGGCTCAAAAAATTTATACTTTTCTTGCTGTGTATTAACTCTTCCTCCCAGCGTCATGTTATCTGCTCATTTGACAAGAATGCCTTTATCCTTGTGATTTTGGTTCAGGCTTACCCTATGTAGGATCATGTGTTAAATGTTCTAGTATATACAAGGATAAGGCATATGTATTGCTCTTGCAAAGTCTACTATCTGGAATGGAGATGTCGATAATGGTAGTGACTGTGGAAAAGGTGACCATGATAATGGTGGGGATAATGATGATGATGATGATGGCCAAGAAAGGGAAAGGGAGACGAAAGCCTCATTTATGGTTGACATTAAAGCAAAGCTGAAATCAACTGCTTCTCCTCCACGCTATCTGGTAATGTGACATCTTTCGCTAGCACTCTTCCCTGCTTGTTCATCTTGCTTCCAGCGCAGCTTAAAAATACTTTTTAGTCATCGTCAGCATGTACTATAATTCTCAGCTTCCTAGGATTTAAAGCCTTGGGAACAGGAGGTTTTTCTAGGCCTCTGCCACTCTTCTGTATTTTGGTCCTCGGTGCTCCACAAGCTGTGAGTCATGACTCCCATATGGCGGGATTCCCTCCCCTCCCCTCGATCCACACGCCTGCCCAGCCATCTGCTGCCACTCTCAAGGTTATGGAGCAAGAGATGACACAGGGAAAGGAAAGGAAAACACCAGGAACGTGAACACTGTTTTATAAATGAAACTGAAAAAAAGATGTATTTTCTTATTACAAAAGCAATTTGTATTCATTGCAGGAAATCAGAAAATGAAGCACAAAGACAAAACAAACAAAACAAAAACACAACACAGCTTCCCTCACAGCGTCATTAATCATTCCAAGCATCTCCACATACGTTTTTCCAAACCTGCCTCCTGCATGTATTTAGGTAGCTAGCTATCAAACAAAATGGGACCATTACCACTTTATTTCGTAACCTGTTTTTTGAACTGAATCAATGAACATCTTTCTGTGTCTGTAACTAAGCCCCCACACTAGCATTTTTTATGTTAAAGGAGTATTTTCTATGCGAGGCATTATTCCAATCGCTGCAGTTTATATACAAAAATAGGTAAGATCGTCTCTGCCCTCAAATGGGTATAACATTATTTTTTTCTCTAACATTTAGGTCATTTCCATATTTTTGCTTTTACAAGAAATGTGTGATGAGTATCCTTAGAGCTAAATCTTTGCATATACCCTTAATTTTTCTATGATTGTGTTGGCTACTGTCTGTTTGCCGCTCTGAGTTTACTCCCCATCCCTCTTTGCCTTGCTCTGTGGTCTGCGTCAGTGGGCTCATTTACTCTCTGGCAACGGGAAGCACAAGCAGGACATCGGGGGAGGGTAGAGAAAGGTGGGTGGTATATTCTGACTTCCACGCTGTCTCCTTGTGGATTGTCACTAGCTGCATTCTTGTATTGATGATGGCTGTGGTGCCTCGGCAGTCCTCTCCCAGGACTCGGTTCTCAGGGACTTGCTCACCCCAGGGTACCACACCATTCCTTGATGGTTTCCCTTAACCTTGCCCTTGCTCTTATAGACAGTTCTTCATTAAACCCTTCTCTGTTACCCCCATGGGAGTGTGCCATTTGTTTCCTGGCAGGACCCTGGAGGTTAAGGCATCCTCCTCCTGGCATATTGTGCATCCCTAACCACTTGCCTGCATTGGGAACCTGGGATGGATGGTGCAGAAAGGTCAAGAATTCCCTTTTCTCCTTTGATTTAAGACCTGGACACCAGAGACTAGTGAGCGGCTATCTCCCATTTCTTTCTCCTGGACCCCTCCATACCCCCATGGAGATCTCTCAATTGGTGACTATGGGACTCTGGTGGGGGCACAAGAGAGAACCAGGAGCACCCGGAGCTTTGACCCCAGGGCCTGTGTCACCTTCGTCTTGTTTTTTTCTTTTTAGTCCTGGAATTAATATATTTAATTTATTTATTTATTGGAGTATAACATACGATGTTATATTAGCTTTAGGTGTACAACTTGTTGGTTCAACAGTTCTATAAATTACTCAATGCTCAGCACAGTAAGCAAAGTCACCATCTGCCACCATATAACATTGTTACAATATTACTGACTATATTCCCTATGCTGTAATTCTCATCTCTATGACTTACTTATTTCATAGCCAGAAATTTGTACTTCTTAATCCCCTTTGTCCATTTCACCCATCCCCCAACCCACCCACCCTTTGGCAACCATCAATTTGTTTTCTGTATTTAGGAGTCTGTTTTGTGTTTTAGGTTACACATATAAGTGAAATCATATGTTATTTGTCTTTCTCTGTCTGATTTATTTCACTTAGCATAATGCCCTCTACATCCATTTATGTTGTTGCAAATAGCAAGATCTCATTCATTTATGGCTGAGTAATATTCCATTGTGTGTGTGTGTGTGTGTGTGTGTGTGTGTGTGTGTGTATACATATTCTCTATCCATTCATCTATTGATGGATACTTGGATTGCTTCCATGTCTTGGCTATTGTAAATAATGCTCCAATGAACATAGGGATGCTTATATCTTTTCAAATTCATGTTTTTGTTTTCTTTGGGTAAATATCCAGTCCTGGAATTACTGAACAATATGGTACTTCTATTTTTAATTTTGGGAGGAACATTCATACTGTTTTCACAGTGGCTGTACCAATTCATATTCCCTGCAACACCGCACAGGGCTCTTTTTTGTCCCTATCCTCAGCAACACTTGTTATTTTTTATCTTTTTTATTCTAGCCATTCTGACAGGTGTCAGGTGATATCTCATTGTGGTTTTGATTTGAATTTCCCTGATATAAGTGATGTTCAGTATCTTTTCACATGTTTGTTGGCCATCTGGATGTTTTCTTTGGAAAAATGTCTATTCAGGTCCTCTGTGCATTTTTAAATCAGTTTATATGGTTTTTTTTTTTTTTTGGTGTTGACTTGTATAAGTTCTTTATGTATTTTGGATATTAACCCCCCTTTCCTTGTTTTTGGTGCCAGAAGCCTTCCCTGGGGACACAGTGAATTAGGAGTGGTTGTGTGGCCAGTTCTTATCCTTATAAACACCTGAGCTCATAGCAAACTTTGTTTCTTTAGTTCTTTCTCTACTTTAGTCTTAAGTGGTATTATAGTATTCTTTTTTTTAAAGTTTATTTATTTTTGACAGAGAGAGAGAGAGAGAGAGACAGACAGACAGACAGAGCATGAGTTGGGGAGGGGCAGAGAGAGGGAGACACAGAATCCAAAGCAGGCTCCAGGCTATGAGCTGTCAGCACAGAGCCCGATGCGGGGCTCGAACTCAAGGAGCGCGAGATCATGACCTGAGTCGAAGTTGGACGCTCAACCGACTGAGCCACCCAGGCGCCCCTAGTATTCTCATTAAATAGGCAGAGCTTTATTTTTAGAGCTTCTAGCTTGAATTAGTCCCCTGATACTATCTCTTCTGTGGTTTTCTCTTTTCTGTGAATCAGTAGAAATGTGTTTTCTTAAAAGTCCACATCCAATTTTACCTTCCTTGCCTTTTGAATTTTTAGATAATGCTATCTCTTTCTTCAAAAGTTTTTCATACTTCTGTTTAATCAGTTGTTCTTGACTGTTCAGAATTAAGTGTCCCATTTCTTTTGTCTGCCTCCTGTTCAAGATTTCTTGTAATACTAGCCAAGAATGATCAAATACTCTTCTTTTTAGTAAGATGAAACTTTCAGATGTCCACGTATTTGGGGTTCCCATCTTATTGCTGTGCACCAGGGCCCTGCTCCTTGGTGCATTACCTTGTTCTGGAATTCAATTGCCAGAGGTGGGCACTTAGAAGGAGTTTAGTTTCCAAGTCAGAAAGATCTAGAGTTAAATGCAGTCACTTACTGGCTTTGTCACTTTAAGTCTTCTATCTTTACTGAGTCTCAAGTTTCCTGGCTTCCCTCTCAATGTTGTTGGGAGAAATAAATGAGATGACCTGTATATAATAAAGAATCTAGCCCAGCATGTGGAAAAGTGGTGCCTCAGACTGTGTAACTTTCTCTTCCCTCCCTCGGCTCCCTTCTTCTTTCCCATCTCTCTGCCCTCCTCCCAACATCTCTTCCCTCATCCCCATTTCTTCCCTCCTGCCCCCCCCCCCATGTTTTTCTCCTTCCCTTCTTTACTTTCCTCTCCCTCTCTTGGCTTACCCCTTTTCCTCTTCCCTTCCTCCCTCATCACTTCTCCTCTCCCTTCTTTTTCCTCCCCATTTCCTCTTCTTTCTCTCTCTTCTCCCTCCCCACTTTCCCCTCTCTTCTCTCCACTTTCTCTGACTGTGAGACTTACTCCAAAGGAAAACTCCCAGTTGTAAATCTAGGCCCCCCAAAGGCTTTTCCAGTATTTCTGAGTTCTTTCATGAACTTTCTCCTTGTAGCGTCAAGACACAAAGAATGATGGGAAGTTGCTGATAATGATCATTATTTTCCTGGGCTTTGAAAAATGCTTGTCCAGTGTTCCAGACTGAAGATTTGTTGTGTTGAATCAAAAGATGATTACTCGAATGGGGCACCCTGCTGGCTCAATCAGTAGAACATGCAACTCTCGATCTTGGGGTTGTGACTTCAAGCCCCACATTGGCCATAGAGCTTACTTAAAAAAAAAAAAAAAAAAAAGATAAATCCTCAAATTGGTTATATAATTTGTCAAATGGTCCTATCCCTGGTGGAAGGGAGCTGGCTGGCTAGCATGAGCCAGTTCAATAATTCTGAGGTATTTGGAGTTGGGTTGGAAGTATGATCCTGGGTTTCAGGAAACTGCTGTATCAGTTGATAAGGGCTGCTCTAAAAGCTACCTGGAGAAATGTATTGTGAGTCCTTTGCACCAGAATTGACACTTCACTTGGTCCCTCCTTCTCAATTCGTACAAATTCTCAACTTTTCAAGGAGAATACGTTGGTCTTAAGATCTTTTAGGAATTTACATCATAATATTATGACAGAAAAATATTTTTTTTTCTTAAATTTTTATTATGTTAGGTTTTATGTATACAAAATAATGAATGGGGGCACCTGGGTGGCTGAGTTGGTTGAGCATCGAACTCTTAATCTCAGCCCTGGTGTTGATGTCTTAGCCCAGGGTCTTGAGTTCAAGCCCCACGTTAGGCTCCGTGCTGGGTGTGAAACCTACTTAAGAAAATAGTAAATGTAATATGTAATGTATATATACATATACATATATGTATGTATGTATGTTGTGGAAAATATTAAAATATAAATACACGGGGGTTGAAACATTAATACGTGGCCTCTCCTCCATGATTTTTACTTTTTCCACCAAAATAACTGCTCTTCTGAATTTTGCATTCCCTTTTATTAAAAACAAAACACTTTTTGCCATATATAGATGCATTCCTAAACAGTTTATTTTTGCTTTGTTTGGAGCTTTATAAAAAAATGACATCATAATGTGTACAGTGTTTTTTCACTCAAGTTTCTAACATTCATCAATTCACTTATATCATTGTTTATAGCTGAAGTTCATTCCTTTTTACTACTGTTCTTATATTCCATTTGGTGAACATTACCACAATTCACTTATCCATTGCCCTGTCTGTGAACAATTTTGGTTGTTTATTGTTTCCAGGCGTTCTTACAATAGTCTTGCTAACAAACATAAGAAATATACTAATAAGAATTTTTAGTGTTCCTTTGTCAAATTGTCATAAACACTAGATTTGTTTGCCTAGTATCCCTTTGAGCTTTTTCTATTTCATTATTCCCACTTATCACCTAAATAAACCTAGATGCAGGAAAAGAAAATGAATGATTTACCCAGGCTCTGTTGTCACTCCTGCCATTTCCACTATTATTAAATTCAAAAACCAGTTACATCCCCTCTTGGTTCTTCTTCTCTAAACAAAGAGGAGCCCCTTCCATTCTCACACCAGAATTAGGAAGTTATTAATTTTTATCTCACAAAACTATGATCCAGGAGGCAGTGTGTTGCAGTGAAAACAATACTGGCAAAAGAGGCAGCAAGACTTGGCTTTTAAAATACTGGCAAGAGCAGTTAGAGCAGGGGGTAGTCTTGTGCAAATTACTTTATTCTCTCAATTTCATTTTCCTCATCTGCAAGATACAGATTGCAATGCCTTCGTCACAAGATGGCTCACTGATTATGTGACGTGTGAAAGGCCCAGTCATCACATTATAAAATATGGAACAGAGGAGGATTCACAGCCTGTCCAATGGGACTCATGATCTCACCCTAAAAAAAAGACACAGGTAGAATACAGAAAGAGATCAGTTTTGGCTTGTGCAATTTCTGACCCTTCTGCAGATCTTTCTAGCTTAGAAAAGAGGAATAACGAGGGCCTTTGCTCACCTGATGGTGTAGGGGTAGAAAAATGTTCCCTTCTTCCTTTCTAGGTTCTTTGGCTGGTCTAATCATTAAATTGACATAAGACAGATTAACAGGAGAAAAACAAATTTACTTTGTGTGGGTGCCCCAAAGACATGAGACTCAAAGGCAGCCAGGCAATTAAGGCTTATATGCCATCTTGAGCCAAGGAATGGGATGGGCGCCTGGGCTTTCAAAGGGGAAGAGGGCAATTCACAGGATATAACAGCAGAAGTTTGGTTATTAATGTTTGCCCTGCTGCACAGATAGATCTTTCAGATGAGAGTTATCTCTGGTAATAGCTCTTCTTCTGGGGCAAGCCCGCTGTCTAAATTCTTTTAAGCAGTTAAGGGAGAGGTAAAAGTTTTTCTTGAGTCTGCTGGGTCTTGATTGTCTTTAGCTCAAAATAATACACATGTCAAAGTGGCACATTTTTGGGTGGCATATTCCGCTTCCCTTCAATGGTAATGTAATGTTTTGGCTTTGCTTTGGATATCAGCTTTTTCTTCCCCAGCCTATCTTGTGGGTTATTTTAACAGTCCTTTCATTCACAGCATAAAAGTCCTTTGTATTCTGACTGGCAAAGAAAAACTGATCACAGTGTCTAATAATTAAGGAGATCATGCTTTTACGCTTGGAGAAAATTTTAAATTAATAAATGTGAATTAGTGTTAATTAGTTAATTAATGTTAAGGCCATTGCATAGAACATTTAAATCCAGATATTGGATGGGAGGTGCACTGGGAGTGTGACTTAGTCTTTCTTGATCTTTACTCTATCCTCAGTGCCTTGCACAGTGACTACCCATAATAGTTGATCAAAAAATATTTGATGAATGAATAAGTGTTAGGGCTACTTCTTTGTTGTCTTTTCCTATTGCTAAAATAATATTTTTTTCCTATTCAGAATCTTGAATAATGGAAGTTTGGGATATCATGAAAGTTTGTCAAAATGTAAGCAACGTCCCTTTGGAGCAATTATCTCTGAAATACAAATATTCCTGGGAGTAACATACTGTCATGCTGAAGAACTAGTGGATAAACTGAGTTTAGCTAATCCTATGGCTCATCCTCAGCTTCGGGGTTTAGGGAAGAGACTTGGGGAAGGGAACAAAGACATCACAAACACCTTTATGAATTAGTCTAATTGGAATTAGTTTAACTGGAGGCTTTCCTGCTGACAATTTGCTGATATTCATAGCTGGAAGGAAAGAGACAGAATGGGGGCGGGAGAGGAAAAAGGCCTAATCTGGGAGTCTGGACCTCTGTGAGGGAAAGGAGCCTGGAGTGGAGCTTCCCAGAGCAACCTGAATACACCTTGCATGGGGAAATGGAGGTCAGGCAGACAAACCTTGTCTACATGCCCTTTTTCTAGGGGGTAGATAAATGAAGTTATGGTATCCTGCCATAACAGAGGTCTCACAGTAGAGTAATAACTTCTATTCGTTCATTACTCCATTTAACAAATATTCAGGGAAGGCCTTCATTGTTCCAGGCATTCTTCTAGGGTCTTGGGGTACATGAGTGAAGAAAATGGACAGAGATCCCTGCCGTCATAGAGCTTATATGCTACTGGGGAGAGACAGACAATAAACGAAAGATGCAATAAGTAAGCAAACCGTATAATATGCTAGAAAAGTGAGACGAGCGAGAGGGAGCAGAACATGCCTGCCACCCTAAAATGTGCCACTTTGACATGTGGATTATTTTGAGCTGAAGGCAATCAAGACCCAGCAGACTCAAGAAAAACTTACATCTCCCTTAACTGCCTAAAAGAATTTAGACAGGGAGCCTGGTTCAGAAGGAGAGCTATTACCGGAGATAACCTTCATTGGAAAGACCTACATCTGTGCGTCAAGGCAAACATCTAATGTCCTCCTCCCCTTTGAAGGCCCAGCCCCTATCTCATTTCTTAGCTCAAGATGGCATATAAGTCTTAATTGGCTGACTGCCTTTGAGTCTCATGTCTTTGGGGCACCCGTATGGACAAAATTAAATTTGTTTTTCTCCTGTTAATCTGTCTTCTGTCAATTTAATGATTAGGCCAGCCAAAGGACTTAGAAGAGTAGAAGTAAAATTTTCTTCTCCTATACTAGCAATAGGAAACCAAACATGTGGAGCAGGGAAAGGGACACTGAATGTGGGAAGAAAAGGGGAGCCACTGGAGAAGTTTCAGCAGAGACAGCAGTATGATCTCACATGTTATAGAAGGTGCCACCTCCCTGGCTGCTAGAATACATGTGTGGCAAGGACAGATTCAGACAGAGAGACCTACAATTCAGGCAGAGTTACAATTACCCAGGCAAGAGGCCAGGTGCTTGGACCAGGGTGGTACCAGTGAGGTGGTAAGAGGAGATCAGATCGTGGATGTATTTTGAAAGTAAAACCATCATAATTTCTTGATGAATCAGATATGGGGTGGCAGAAAATGAAAAGAGTTGGGAATGTGTCAAGAGTTTTTGCCTGAGCAAATAGAAGGCAGATGTTGCCACTACTTGAGGAAAGGTTGCTGGTAGAGAAGAAGGTTTGGGGGGAAACAGTTTGGAAATGTTGAGTTTGAGGTGTCTGTCACATGGGATTGTTGACTGTGCAGTTGGATGTATGTGCCTGAATTGGAAAGAAGTATGGGCTGGAGATATAACTAGGGGGAATTAAAGGCATTCTGTACCATTTAAAGCCTCAAGATGGGTTGAGATCATACAGAGAATGGCGGAGAAGAGAGCCACTATTAAGCCCTGGAACATTACATGAAAAGAAGAGGAGGCCAGCAAAGGAGATTGAGAAGGTGCAGTCAGTGAGATGAGGAAAGCAAGAGAGGGTGGGGCCCCGGAAACCAAGGAAGAAGTGTGTATCAAGGAGGAGGGATTATGGACTGTGCAAACCGCTGCTGCTAGGTCAGTGTAAGAGAAGACTCAACCGGGGATTCAGCAATACGAAGATCATTAGGGAACTGTGGAGAGTGGCTTCAGTGGAGTGATAACATGAAAGGCATAACTGAAGTGAGTTTCATGGAGAATGGGAGGAGAAGGATTGAGGAAGGCAAGAACAGAGAGAGATATTTTGAGAAAAGACTTACCTTTCTGGGAAGTTATATGGCAACATGTTTTTTAAAATAAGTAGTTAAATTCTTTTAATTATTAAAATTTAAAAATGAAATAATTTTTAATTAATATCTTTATTTTACAAGGATACTCTTACTCAATAATTCTAAGAAGCTTTTTGTTGTTGTTTTTAAAGAAAATATAATCAGAGATATGCACTGAGATTGGCCTACATCTTTAAACACAAGGATGCACATGGCCTTTACATGTGACTTCAGCTTTCTCACAGCATGGTGGCTGAGTTCCCAGGACAAGAGACCTGAGTGAAAGTCACATGCGAGTATCACCTGGGGAGACTTGACAAAAAATGTGTGCCTTCAACTCCCAGAAATTCTGATTCTGTTTCTCTGGGATGGGCCCAGGTATTGATATTTTTATAAGCTCCCCAGGTTGGTTTTGTGTGGCCAGGGTTAAGAACCACTGCTCTCGTGAAGAGTATATGAAACAAAAGATTCGGCTCCCCAAGTGTCTGCTATCAGCAGTGGTTCCACAGTGGTTCCAGAATGTTTCCAGAGGTTTTAGTCATGGCCTGTGACATTGAAAGGCCTGCTGTAGAAATAAGATCAGGACAATGCCTGAAGGAGTTGGATCACCAGTGCAATTACTACAGAGCTCCACAGCTCCCACCAGGCTGCTGGAGGCTGATGGTGGGTGGGCCCAGACCGCAGGTGTCTGACCTGCTGGTGAGGAGGAAAGGCTGAGTTGAAGAACTGGACTGGGACTCCTGGTTGCCCTATTCTTGAGGTGGCCGTTAGATGAGCCAAGTGCCAACCAGAGTTTCCCCATCATTCCCGAAAATATATCATCTCTGCACCCGCGAAAGGAATTCCCCTGTTGTATTATTTGATCAGCAGCTAAAAGGAGCAGGTAAAGAAAGATGAATGTTAGCTACTGCTCATCTGAAGTATTCCCAGTAGGTGCCACAAAGAATTAAGATCTTGTTACTTTTTAACCTGACACAAGATGTCACCATTGCTCCTGTGCTTTTAGCAATAACAGTATAAAGTTAAACAGCAGTGAGAGTTTGACTCACTGATGACACAAGTTTTTCCTTTTCCCTAACAGTATGTTCTGTCGGTGAAGTTCATTCATCTATAGGCCATTCCATTTATCCAAGTTAAAGTATTTATTTATAACACTTACTTGATTTTTTTCCCCTTACACCAGCTATGGATCAAAATTAATATCTCTTTGTGAGCACTTCACGAAGAAACTTTGGTGGAGGTGACTGTAAAACAAGATAAGCTGACATTTTTATAGGATAACTGGAAAATTGCAAATCATGTTTTAGTTCAGCTTTACTGCTGCTGCCAATGTTGAAGTGATCTCCTCTTACCATGCTTAGTTTGGTGCCAAAGTGGGAAAAAAGGCATGGCCATCTTCCTAGGGTACAAATGGCTAAGAAGCAGGGTTGGTAAAAGAGCACTAAACATCATTGGAAATGTTGCCAAGATGGAGAAACTTCTCTCACACAGCACTGTGCATGGTTGGAAGGAATACTTTGCAAAGCCATTTGGACGTAAAGATGGTGAACTCAAAGTAGAGCTGAGTGAAGTGTGGAATTTTGGGTTGGAGTCATATTATTGGGAGCATGAAGAGAGGCTGGGGCTACTGAGCGTTTCTATATTCTGCCATTCCTCTATAATACATCTCCTTTATATAAACATTGAACATTGCCTAAAGAATATGTACTTGAAGTGGTGCCTAATTATGATTCTGCTATAGTTTTTCACACCAAAATGTTCAGTGTCTGTTGACTCAGGCTTGTGGAATTAAGGACTAGTGATTAATTTCCTGATTTTCCAATTTTTTCTAGAAGTATGTAACTAGAAAAAAGGATCTCAAAACAACACAAACTATATACTGTATAATTTCAACTAATGTGACATTCTGGAAAAGGCAAAACTATGGAGACAATAAAAAGATCAGTGGTTGCCAGGGGTCATGTGTGCAGGGGGCAGGGATGAATAAGCAAAGCACGGAGGATTTTTAGGGCAGTGAAAATACTCTGCATGATGCTATAATGATGAATTTAGAATGAACATCAAGAGTGAATCACAATGTCAACTGTGGATTTGGGGGTGATTATCACATGTCAGTGTAAGTATATCAGTTGTAATGAATGTACCACTCTGGTGGGGATGTTGATAATGGAGGAGGCTATGCATATATGGGAGGCAGGGGGATATGGGAAATCTCAGATCTGCTGCAAACTCATAACTACTCCAAGTCAGTAAGTCTTGAGAAAAACTCATGATTCCAGAGATTTGTGATGAAGAGAGATGTGCTTGTGTTATTAGTTAAGAAAATATTATCATTACTTTCTAGTCAACCTAGAGGCATATGTACCTTAAGCTCTGGATTAGTCATGGTCCTGGCAGGAACATGACACATTTAAATTCCGTAGTTTGAAGAGAATTTTAATGAAGAAGTTGTTTTTAGGGGCGCCTCGGTAGCTCAGTCAGTTAAGCATCGAACTCTTGATTTTGGCTCTGGTCATGATCTTAAGGTTCGTGAGTTCGAGCCCCACGTCGGGCTCCACACTGAAACTGCAGAGCCTGCTTGGGATTCTCTCTCTCTTCCTCTCTCTCTGCCCTTCCCCGCACTCACACAAGCACTCACTCTCTCAAGAAATAAACTTAAAAAAAAAAAAAAAAGAAACTGTTCTTAAAGGTTTAGATAAAGAGAAATCCCAAGGGAAAGTGTGGTACTTGAATATAGATTAGTGGAGCTGTTACCATTATTAGGTCTGGAGTGCAAGTGGAGAGAGAGCCTTGTAGACCACCCAACTGGAGTTGTGACCTTCGCTGGAGGGATGTAGACGGCCTGTGGTGCCAGCCTACAGAGGGAGCTGTGACATTAATGCACTGGTCTAATTCTTCTCTCTCACTCCAATCTCTACTGTTTAGCTGATTCAACTAAGACTGTTAGTGGGGTCCATGTGAGTCAACTTCCCAGGACACTCAATGGGGAGGAGCAGGGCAAAGGGTAGATCTGAGGGGGAAATGGAAGATATACAGCAATATTTTTTTAAAAAATTAATTTTTATCACACAGTTCTACAAATTCATAAGGTTCTATTCTACGAGGTTGTCAATGAAAATGAATAATCTCTTTCCCCACCTTTCTCCTTGTCTGTCACCCACTTCTAAGAGTCAATCACTATTGATTCTATTAACTATTTTTTTTCTGGGATTTATCTCTTTATTTTAAATCAACACTGAGAGTTCTAATTTTTTTCTAATTTGGTACTATCTGTGAATTTATTAGTATAGAGTCTGAGGATTTAACTCTTCCCCTCCCCTTCCCTTCCAATCTCACACTGAGCTCCAAAACTCACCTATTTACTCCATCCTACCTTCTAGTTCTGTTATACCAAATTTGAAAAAACATCGGAACTCACTGTTTCTTATGTGACTTTGTAACTATAATGTATAAATGAATTATGTAGTATATAATCATTACATTTCTTTTCTTGGAAAAGCTTTGTGTTCTCGGGAGCTGATGATTGCATAATTCTTGGACTGGTTTTCTGCATATCTTTCCCTACTCATCCTCAAACACTCAGCCAGAAGCATCAATTCCCTTTGAGTGCATCACACGTGTGTGGTAATCTACAGCTTCATTTTGTGTTTGGTGTTACCATAATTGGAGCCCTCATCCTCTTTCTTCAGTCTGAATCAGTGGTTCTCTGGGTCCACTTCTTAGCTGTGTGGTCCCGGGATTTTCTTCACCTTCATCCTGGTGGAAGACAATTATCTTCTCTCTCCTCTGTTTGATTCCTTTTCTTGATCCTTTCTTTATCTTCTGTCTTAGTTGACTCCTTCAGTTTGGTGGGCACGTCTACTGATACTGATGTCAATTCCAACGCGGGGGATAGAGGTTCTACCCCACCAAGCAACTCTCCAAAACCAGCTGGTTGTCCTACAATTCAACTCAATTCTGACATTATCTACCTGGTGATAGCATCGGATTCCATAGATTAAGGGCTCAGTCCTACAAGGCTGCCCCGACCCAGTACGTCAGAGTCAGACCGGATACCAGTCGAAAGTCCAGGTTGTCACCTGTACTTCTAACCTGACTACTACTGACTATAGATTGGAGGTTATACCTGCCCCCTCCTTGGATTTGACTAATTTGCTAGAGTGGCTCACCGAACTCAGAGAAACATTTTACTTCCTAGATTGCTGGTTTGTTATAAAATAATGTAACTCAGGAACAGCCAGATGGAAGAGATGCATAGGACAAGGTATGGGGAGAGGGGCCCAGAGCTTCTATACTCTCTGAGCCCGTCACTCTTCCCACATCTCCATGTGTTCACCAGCTGGAAACTCTCAAAACCGTCCTTTTGGGGTTCTGTGGAGGCTTTATTACATAAGTATGATTGATGAGATCATTGGCCATTGGTGACTGAACTCCAATCTCCAGCCCCACTTCCCTCCCCAGAGATTGGGGGTGGGTGGGACTGAAAGTTCCACCTTTTTAATCACATGATTGGCTCCACAGGCAAACCAGTGGTTTCTAAAAATCACTTCATTAACATAACAAATGACACCTTTATCCTTCTCATCACAGGAAATTCCAAAGGTAAACTGAGACAAAGACCAAATCTATATTTCTCATAAGAGATAAATATAAATCACAATATCACAACATCCCAGTAGTTTCCTGAGGCTTTTGAGGCCCTATATGTTTTTGAGACATTATATGCCTGAAAATATTTTTAAACCACCATCAAAACAGATTGATGAGATGGCTGTGTGTAGAATTCTATGTCAAAATTATTTTTTTAGAATTGTGATAGCGTTGTTCCACTGTCTTCTAGCCAGTTTGCTTCTTTAGCTTTTCTTTGTGAGCTATATTTTTTCTCTGGAAGATTTTATTTTATTTTATTTTTTAAGTGTTTATTTATTTTGGGGGGGTGGCAGAGAGTGGGAGAGAGAGAATCCCAAGCAGGCTCCACGCCAGCAGCACAGAGCCTGACACAAGGGTCTATCCCAGGAACCATGAGATCATGACCTGAGCTGAAATCAAGAGTTGGATGGATGCTTAACCAACTGACCCACCCAGACTCCCCTCTCTGGAAGATTTTAGAATCTTCCCCATATACCCAGTATTCTGAAATTTTATAGTAATACCTTAGCAAGAGTAAAGTGCCGGGGCAGGAGGTTGGCTCCTTATTCTGTTCTGGAACTTTTAATTATTTGTTTTTTATTGTTTTCTCCTTGCCATTTTTATGTCTTTCTTTCCAGAACTCTTATGATACAGTCTTGGACCTTATAGATTGATCCTCTGATTTTCTTATTTTTTTCTTGTCTTTTCCATTTCTTTTCTTTTTCTATCTATTCAATTCTCTATAAAATTTCTTCAGCTTTATTTTATAACTTCTCTATTGATTTATTTTCTGTTATATTTTAATTTTAGAGAACTCTTTATTGCTTCCTTTTTTCTATAGCATGCTGCTCTTGCTCCTTGGATGATGCAATCTCTTTTATCATTTCAGGATATAATTTATAGTGAGGCTTAGTTTTCCTCTGCTCTCTGCATTGTTTCTGTTTTCTCTGGGTTCCTTTTTTCCATTTTTCTTCTTTGTCTTTCATGTTAGAATCTTTCTTTAAGTGAAAATTCTTGGTAGTCTAGGAGTGAAACACTACAAAACTTAGTTTTGGGGCACTTGGGTGGCTCGGTCAGTTAACCATCCAACTTCAGCTCACTCAGGTCATGATCTCACAATTCATGAGTTCAAGCCCTGCATTGGGCTCTGTACTGACAGCTCAGAGCCTGGAGCCTGCTTTGGATTCTGTGTGTGTGTGTCTCTCTCTGCCCCTCCCCCACTCATGCTCTGTCTCTTTGTCTCTTTGTCTCTCTCTCTCTCTCTCTCAAAAATAAATAAGCATTAAACAAATAAAAATAAATAAAAATAAAAAGCTTAGTGTAGTGGAAACTGTGTATACTGGTAGGGCTTGACAGTTGATGGACCTTACCATAGGTTGATTAAGAGGGGGCTTGGATGTTTCATTGGAGACCCCCATATGGTAGTATCTGTGAGTGCTTTCTCAGGGATTATTATCTTATCTGGGAAGTAAGTGAGTGGTTGCTGATATTCTCAGAGCCAAGTAGGAGAAGGGATTGGGAGCATATCACTATTTGGAATATAATAACTCTGAATTAATTCCTCTGGTTTTAGTACAGTACCCCTGCCTGCCCTCACTTATGACTATGTTTTAGCCTTCTGCCAGTAAACCTTCAGAAGCACCTGGTCCTGCCAATTTCTGAGCATCCCAGGAATTCTGCGACTCAGATTCGTTTTTTCTTGCCACTGCTACCTGACCCTAAATCCTTGTGGATACTTAAGTTTTAGCTTTATGCTAAGTCAGTTACCACCTAGCCACCTGCTTTTCAGCTTTCAAAATTTTATGGCCACTTCTTATTTGCTGTCTTGTGCTCTCTCATTCTTTCTGACCTCATAGCCTTTCTAAAAAATCATTTTCCCTGCCATGTTTAATCTGAAATCTTTCAATCCTCTTGTTGTTTTGTATCTAAACTGAATGAGTGGTCAGAAGAAACTATAGCTTAAGGTTGTTCAGCTTCCCAGGATCACTCCCCACTAAGTAGTCTCTTGCTGAAGATCTTAGGAAGCCTCATTTGCCTTTATAAACTTCTTGCTTCTTTGCTGTGTTGACTCTTTCTCAGACATCTGGCCCATTACACCCTTGAAATTACATATTCCTCCATTACACTCAAGTCCAGTTCCTTTATTCCTCAGAAGATTACAGGCTTGCACATGATCAGTGTTGAAATGAATTAATTTCTACTCTATTTATAGAAATGTGGTGACATGTCTCCCAAGGTATAAATAGAACAATGGGTGTTGACAAGATTTTTGTAACCATGGATACGCTGCAATTATTTCTGAGCCATACTCATTGTGTATCCATATCTGAATTTTAACAAACAGGGCTCTTGCCGCTAACACGAATTTTCCAGGGTAAACATATTGCCCATTATTATCCTCTTCTCGTGAGTCAGGCTTTGTCTTTCAAGTTTAAATTCAGCCATATACATTTGAGAGGCCTGACTTAATCACTCTTCTTGGGTAATAGTTGAAAATTCATGATGAGAATAATAATGGTAATAATGATGATGACGATATAAGAAAAACCAAATATTCTGACAGTGTTATTTGGTTCTAAAAATAACTCTATGATGTAAGCAGGTATTATTGTTAATCCCCACTTTATAGATGAGAAGACTTGAGCCTCAGAGATCTCCATTTATTGCCCAAGACCACAACGCTAATAAATGACTGAGATTCATAATTAGGCTGTCATCAAACATTTGCTAGATACCCATTATGTCTCAGGCACTAAGGATACTGAGATGAACTACATACAGTCTCTGCCCTCTGGTTGCTTACAGATTGATAAATTAATGCATAAATGAATAAGTAAACAAATACTTGAGAATATGTACTGGACATAGGAATGGGGGTGGGGATGAGGGAGATAAAAAAATTTACCAAATTGCATGCTGATTTCAATGTGCCATGTGAAAGGACCAGAGAGAGAAAGGTTTGAGATTGTATTGGTTAGGTCATAATAATAAAACAGTAGTTTTGAAAGCAACTGATACCAGATCCACCAGCTGTCAGTGGTCCTTGTAGGTCACTTACTTGGATGAAACATTTGGGAGAGTATCTGGAGAAAGCATTGATCAACAGGGTTTTACACACTTCAGGATTGTTTTCAAAGTACGTATGTGCATTCCATGATGGCTCTCCCTACAGTAACACTATGTAACCACTTCAGTGAATATTCCACTTTATATACTTAAATTGATTGACCACTCAGTAATTCACTTAATTTCACACTCTATTTCCTCATTTGTAATAAAGTACACCATAGACATTTCAAGTATACTTAGAAAGAAATTTTCAGAGCTTCTGAATGTATAATAAACCAGATATTTTTATTTAATATTTTCTTTCCTTTGGGGTTCTGGCATCCCCTGAGTTAGCCCTACTCCACTTATAATGACCCATAGCTAAAACCTACCATATCACTCAATTTCAAATAACCAAAATTTGCCTCTGTAAAATATTCTATAGTGTTCTTCTGATGCCAAAAGACAGATTTAAATTATTCATTTGTTTAAAAAATACATGTTAAAGTCCCTGGTTTTTGAATCCAGTTCTCTCCACTCTTTTTACTATTCCTACCTTTCTATAGAATATAAGCATAATATTTAATATGTTAAATTAATGTTGTGACTAAAAAATAAAGTCTCCAAAATGCTTAGATTCACTTTTAAAAAATCAGTGTAAAACTACAGGCTTGGGAAGACATTCCCCCAAACTCTTCCAGATGTGGAATTACATTGGATTTGACTTTCATATGGCTTTATGGTTTCCCTGGAGTGAGGTGCTAAGGGAGCTGTGGCAACAGTGCAAGGGATGATGGGAAAGTTCTGTCATTTCAAGGAGTAGAAGGGAGCAGTATTCACCAGGGACGCCTTCCATGAAGCAAGGGGCTGTTTGACCAATAGTTCCAAGTACTGATGAGAAAAGGAGGTATGCAAATTAGATCTGGTACCAGAAACTCTTGAAAACCAACCTCTAGGTTGGGATGGACCTATGTGCATATCTGAATAAGGCCTGGCTTTTTGTTCTGACCCCTCTGAGAGTTTGTATCTAGTTCCATCTCTCATCTGCCCCAAGGAAGCATCGCTCAGGTGAGTGCTCCTACAGTTTTTTGTGGGGACATAACATTGGCCTTCCTGATAATTGTACCCATAAAGCATTTGACTTCTCCATCAACAAATAAAAGATAATCCTCCTGATCTTGATTATCCTGTGTTCTGCATTAAAAATTTTTTTCAGAAGATTCACCAGCTAATGTGAAATTCATAAGAATTTTGTTACAATAAAAAATGGTAAAAATGGACAAAAGCATTCAGAATAGCTTCTTTATTCTCACTGGTATTTTCATGGCAGAAGATACACATTTTTTGTCCTCCAAGGAAAATGTGTAGCAATTTTACCCCAGAAGCCTACATTCTAATTGTATTAGACAGACTATATCTCTAGCATTGTCATTCCATTAGAGAATTTGCAATAAATCTTAATGATACATGCAAATACACCAACCTAATGGTCCATTATAAAAGAAATGACTGACTGTTACCATTTGTTTCCAGCAATTTATGTGATTTCTCACCTCCTGCTGGTAAAAAGTTCCAGAAGGCAGGGAACTTAATTTTTTTTTTTTAAGGTCAAAACAGATCAGAGTGAAAAGGGAAGACTAAGAAAAAATATTGCTCTTTTCTTCTGCCTGCATTAAAAGTTTTATAGACTTTAATAACCTGGCATAATTCTGAGCTTTTTGACTTGAAAACTACCTAAAAATAGTTATGTATAGATATTTTTTTGTTTACTTTGCTTTGGCATTCTTTTTGATGCCCTCCTCCATGGAGTTATCTATACAGAGTGTAGAAAAACAGGGGAGTAGGTAAAAATCAGGTCAGAGAGGAAAAAAAAAACTTTGAAAGGGTTTCCTTCTTCTAAAAAATCAATGGAATCATCTCCCCTTTCTGCCTCTAGGCTACTAAGTCATCTTCCAACTAAGAGATCTGAACTCCTTCTTGCTAGATATGACTTGATGTGCATATACAATACTGGAGTTGGTTGAGAGTCATTTACGATAGCAAATTATAAATTCCTGGACAGGGTCCATGTCTTAATCATATGTGCAGTCCCAAGACCTAGCACAGTGTAGAACCTCAGTTGAACTCAGTTTCTCAAATTGAATCCAACAAGCCAAACCAATAGACCAACCCCTTTTCACTATCTTTTTCCCTTAATAACCTGTGATGACATATGGCAGGCAAGATGACTCTCCTGGCAGGAAGTAACAGATACCTACTCAATGAACTATACACTAGGGATGGGGATCGGGGAACACATAAAAAAGCCAGCAAATTTCATGCTGGTTCCGGTGTACCACATGGGAAGATCACAGATGGAAAGGTTTGGGATCATATTGGTTAGGTCATAGTAGTAAAGGTAAGCCCTTGACATGAGCTACACCAGCTCTTTATAGTCCTTCCCTTTCATCTACTTGGATGTAATGTTTGGGGGAAATATCCACAGAAAACATTGATCTGCAAAACAAAGGCTGCACCATCTCTGCTTCCCTCTCCTCTATTTGCAAAGTACTTCTCTTGGCATAAACGTGGCAGAAGATATCTGCCCCATTGTTTCTGAACTTATATATCCTTTGTTTAAATGACTAGTGGAGACTGACTTGTGATTTTAATCACAGATCCAAAGTCTCAGAAGAGAGAAACAGGTCTGCTTAGCTTGGGTAAGTTTTCATCCCTGACGCAATATTCAAGGGCCAAGGGGTAGGTTAGGTAGTTATACATATGACTCAGGGACCACTCTTGTCTGGGAGAGCAGTTCTCAGAGAGGGGAGTTGGTGGGTTAGGCAGATAACCTAGAAGGCCTGTAATACAATGAAAAAAATAATAATTTACTTTTGCCCAGAGAGGAAAGAAAGTACAAAATGAATAGGTTATATAGACAATCAATAAACAATATGTGCAAATTCATGGAAGGCAATTGAATTGGATCGATAGCTCTCATAAATATAATGCATTCTTCATCTGGTAGCACAGGAAAAAATCTCATCAGTCTTTTTTAATTAAAACTTTCTTTTCAGAACCAAACCTGAGAAATGGCTGTAACAAAGAATACCTGCTTCTAGAGGAAGGATTTATCCCCTTCTTCTATTAAAACAGTTGGGGCAAGGTGTTGCCAAAGAGCTGTATGCTGAAATTGTCTGCACGCAGTGGGACTTCCCAGAAAAAGTATGGTTTTGTTGTTGTTGTTTAGCTCCCCCCCCTTTTGTTTTTTAAGAAAAGGGTACATAGCTAGCATACATGCTTTATACTTTTCACTCCTTTCCCTTCATCCGGACTGGAACGCAGGCATGATGACTGGATTCCCAGCGCCCATTGTGGAACAATGAGGTGACCTTGAGGGGATGGTAGTCACACTCTAAGAATGAAGGAATAGAGGGGTGCCTGGGTGGCTCAGTTGGTTAAGCGTCTGACTCTTGATTTTGGCTCAGGTCGTGATCTCGCGGTTAGTGGGATCAAGCCCCACTTTGGGCTCTGCGCTGACAGTGCAGAGCCTGTTTGGGATTTTCTCTCTCCCTCTCTCTCTGCCCCTCCCCTGCTTGTATGTACTCTCTCTCTCTCTCTCAAAATAAATAAACTTAAAAAAAAAAAGAATGAAGGACTAGAAATATAGTAGGTGACTGGGTCTAGGATGATGCCATGGAGCTCTATTGCTTAGCTACAGACTTCTTTTACATGGTGGGGATGGAGTGGATCAATGTCTGTCTTAGTTGAACCATTTGTGTCTCAGGTCTCCATAACTAGCAGCCGAATGTAGATCCTAACGTGGTTAAGGAGCCTCTGTTCAAGGGGGGAGCACTATGTGATCAACTGATGAAAACTGATAAAAAACAAAATTGATAACAAGACCCATCACTGAGACTAGTTTGCTCTGGTCCTGACCCTTTATGTTTTCATAGTGGCTAAAATCTATTAAAACAAAATGGTATACAGATAAGACGGATAAACTCATGTCAAATTAAAAAAAAAAAAACAACCACTCTAGGTTTGGTTGTGTGCTGTGCTCTGAAGCTTGAGATATGAAGAATGAAGGATGAAATAATGTTGTCCCTCTTTTGCTACCTCTAATTTGGTTGAAAATACGAAAAAGTGGAGAGAGACTCTGCCTCACACAGTGTTCAGGAAACCAGGCAGACCTACCTCTGTCTGCTACCTTCAACATGTGGGAGGAAGGAGGGTAGAGGATTACATGGGAGCATTTTTGAGGCCAGGCCTGGAAATGGGGTGTACAACTTCCTGCCTATATTCCATTGGTCAAGAATCTGTCACATGGGAGGCTGGGAAATGTAGTCTACAGGGGAGCCAAGGAAGAAATGGAAATGGGTTTGAGGAACAATTGGCCAGTTCCTACCCCCGTCACTTAGAAGAGGAAGTATAAGGAACAATGGGGCCTTGGTTTCCTCAGAAAGGGGAGTTTCTTTTTACAGGGACATTTCCATATAGTGCTTTCTCTTTATCAGTACTCTGGCTGCATCACTTCATTAGAAAGTATAAATTTTTAAGGGATATAGAATATAATAAAATATTTTATGGTAGTTAAACTGTCTTAACACCACTTAATTTACTTGGAGATTTGTTATGCAATCAAGTATTCCCAGACTGCTTTGAACAGATTGCAAAGCTGCCTGATCAAAATTCTCATTTCTTATTTATAGGCAGATTATCGTTCAGATCCAGATGTTGAATGGGGGAGCAGGTAAGAAATTTTATCTTGCGCTTCATAGGCATGTCAAGTGAAAAGATGAATTGTATTTTCTTTTTAAATGCACAAATAGATGGCTATGAATTGGACCCTGAATGAAAATATATTTAGGATCTAATCAAATTTCTATGAATTTGAATACACTAAGGCTATTTTATACATTAAAAATAAAACTAGTTCAATATCACAATGTTCCATATGAACCATCACTCAAAGATGGAAATTTTATTTTTAACAGTGCATTAAACCAAATCAACCTTTACTTTGAATACTGCCAATTTTGGGGTGGGGTGGGGAAAGGAACATGTGTAAAATGCTCTCAGTAACATTTCATTTAACATTTGCCTAGACTGTCAGCATATCTTTTTCTAACTTGTGTTAGCTATTTGGCAATTCCAGCTGCTTGATAACAGTTGCAGGATACGAATTTCTCCAGATTGCTGACTACCACACGAGACCACACAAAGTCAGAATTAGATTAAAAATAACATTCGTGAAAGGATAGCAGAGTAACCAAAAGCATCACTTTTTAGTTTGGTTTCATGATACCAGCAGTTAAAGAAATTCTCTTGCCAGTAACACTTTATGAATGCAGTGCTTTAAATTCAGAAAAGATCTTAAAGGTCAACTAGTCCAACCTTTTCATTTCACACTTGAGAGAACCGAATCTCAAAAAAGCTGAAGGTTATGCAGCTAATTAGTTACATGGCCGGGTTTAGAAGCCAAGTTTGTCCATCCATCCATCCACCTATCCATCCAACTAATATTTATTGAGTTCCCACTGTCCAGACACATGCTTGATGCTGAGGATACAATGGTGAACAAAATCAGACATGGTTTCTGTTCTCGTGAAAGAAACAAACACTATTCAAATGGTTATAATAATATATTGCCACAAAAGAGAACTACACTGTGTATTGAGAGCATATAACAGGGGCTGACCTTTTATGGTAGGTGAGGATGGCAAGGAAGTCTGACTTTAGGCCCTGAAATTTAAGCTGGGAGCTGAAGTCTGAGTGTGCCTTAACCAGGCAAAGAGGAGGAAGAATACACCATGGAGATCCATGTGCTCTGATAGAAGTAAGGTAGCATATTTGATGAGCTTGAAGTAGACCAATGGAAGTAGATTGCAGAGACCAAGTGAGAACCTGGTTCAGGGTGGGGCTGAAAGATAGGCAGAGGCTAGCGAAAGAGAACATCTGTCATCCTAGTGAGTTGGTGAAGATACGAGGTTCAGACTTGAGCTGCCCTTTTGCTACAATGGGGGGCAGGCCAAGGCCTCAGCATACAAGGCCTGAGGATGGTGCCAATGCCATGGAAGGCTGAGAAGAGACTAGTGAGAAACCAGGCCCTTGGTGGCACTTCATGAGCCATGGGGTCAAGTCTCACCTGAATTAAGCAATAATGTGCAACTACTTAGTTGTAGTTTTTATGATTTGAGTGAGTTTAAATTGGATTTTTTGTCACGTGTAACCAAAAATGTCTCCCTCATATAGGGAGTCAACCAAATTAAAATGGCAGTCATTGTACTTGATGTGATGTTTGTCTTTTTTTTAGTAATTAGTGAATATTTGCTGAATTGCGTGCCCATTTCCATCACTCTGTGGATGCATGGGATGCTTTCTATGTCTCTTTAAATCCTACTCATTCTCGAAGCCCAGGTTAACCTCCCTACCTTTCAGGAGGCTGAACACGTACCTTCATCCCCTTTTTGACTGCTTCTGCTCTTCCTGTTGGTCCATTAATACTGTGACTGAGTCTACGTGATCTTGTATTTTACTTATTTCTTTTTTTTAAGAACTACCCCCTGCCTCTAACCTTTTTTTTTTTTTTAAAGAATGCTCTTGTGTTTTAATGTCAGGGCTTCACCTGTATCTTTTTCTCCTTTGTGTCTTTTCAAGTATTACCTCTCACACATAACAATCACCTGTGGACTTGTTAAAAAGGCAGATTCTCTCATATATCATAGGTGCACACATGTACACTGTACATTAGGTATTATATATTATAGGCACTCAGTGCATAACTCATGAGTTGAACTGAATTAGAAGTCCAGGAGGGATTTGCTTTTGGGATTATCAGAAAGCTTTCTCCTATAAGGCTTTAAAACTGGGAACCTCCTTCAACTTCTCCCTGGCGATCTCATAACCAAGCTGGGTACCAAGGTTGAGATATTGCATGATTAAGAGGCAGCCAAAATTTTTGATGACTTTAGCTAAAAGTGGTGAGAGAAACCGTATCTCACCCCTCAGATTCTGCATTAATGAGAATCAGTGTCAGAATTTCTTGACAAATAATGGGTATTTCACCAGCTCCTCAATGATTTTTCTTTTCTTCCCAAGTGCCTTTACTTCCTTCACCTTTGAGCACTGGTCTCTTCCCACTGATTTTTTGGTTTGTGTTCCAATAAGAAGCACCCTGGTGTAACAAGAAGCAGTGATGCTTCTACCTGGACCACAACTTTGTCTCAGCAACAACTTGTTCATTTCTTCCTTTCTCCCTCTGGCCTGATCTGAGCCCTGCCTTACCCACCTTTACCTCTCATACACATATACAGCTCTTAGCGGTGTTTGCTGCAGACAAAGACGGTCTTCCAACTTCTCCTACTGTAATCTTCTTTTCTTGGACACACACACACACACACACACACACACACACACATTTTTCAATTCCATATATGAAAATATAAAATTTTACATTTGTTTAACAAAACAATGGAGAAGTTTAAAAACTATAAGAATTTTTTTTTTAGTTTATTTATTTTGAGAGAGAGGGAGAGAGAGCAAGCAGGGGTAGGGTAAAGAGAGAGGGAATCCCAAGCTGACTGCACTGTCAGCAAAGAGCCTGATGCGGGGCTCAAATTCACGAACCGTGAGGTCATGACCTGAGCCGGAATCAAGAGTCCAACGCTTAACTGATTGAGTCACCCAGGCGCCCCCAAAAGTATAGGAATTCTTATAAGCCCTAGTAATAAGGGTCTGTTTTAATTGCCCCACTGGTGATGGAGGAATTTCCACCCTACAGTTCTAGGGATGGCTGAACACACAGCACCCCCCACTGGATAGATGAGATGGACGACAGTTTATTGGTCTTATGTACTCACAGTCTGGGGGGAGGAGAATACCACATGCCATACATAAGGCTACATGGGGATTGCATTCAGGAACGGAGTGAACACCCAGGGGCTGTGAGAGGCAAGCTTGGTGGTATCAAGAGGGTGAGGTGACCCCTGGATCCTGTGGGAGGATGTGATCGGCTTGTCTGGATAGCTCTGAAGGCTGGCAGGGAACTGCAACCCACTACTCAGGGATAAGCAGGAGCCGTGCTCAGTCCCTCTTCAGGAGAATCGTTTGGCTAGAGGACATTACCCTCCACAGCAGAGTGGGGAGAGGAACTTGTATGTCGGCCATGGAGGCCTTCCTGATTTTACCAGATGTCAAGGCAACACATAATATTAATTTTAGGCCTTATACCACAGGGTCTCTATTCTTAAAAAAAAAAAAAATCTAAGCGGAGCTAGTCTAGTTGCTTCTGCCTCCTGGTTTATCTCCTCAGTGTTACTTTGTGAGTAGTCTCACTCAAATAATTTTTCTTTTCAGAATTTATATCGCCACTTTGCTATGTATGCCTTTGGGTCAGATTAGAGTGTGTCAGAGGTCCTTGTATTTCTGCTTGCCCTAAATTTGAGTGATTAAGTAATAACAGTGAAAATGATCGACTCTTTATACACTTAACTTTGAAGCTCTTCACCTCCTCTCTGAGCTTGGGTTCCTTAGAAGCAGAGCCTGAGGCAGGAAGTCAGGTGGATGGGACGCGTTGCAGGAGCATTCTTCAGGAATAACCTGTGAGGAGGGAGGAAAACAAGAAAGGAAAGGAAAGCTCAGCAAGGAAGTGGTCTCATTTTCTTAAAGAGAGGCTCTGAAATGCAAGGCATACATTGGAGTTATCCCTGCCTTGAGGGGAAGGGGGTCTCTTTTGCACCCCATAGCAGCTGGTCATTGGCCGTGGGTGGTGGGGTGGGGTGACTTCAAGGAAGAGATGGCTGCTATCCATCCAGGGAAGTTCTGCAGAGAAGATGGGCAGCTGGGGGGAGGTGCTCTGCCTTCCATTGATCTCCTCAACAACCCGAAGAGGCAGATATATGATTACTCTATTTTTCAGGTGAGGAAATTGAGGCTTAGAAGAAGCATGGCTAAAGTCAAGTCCATATTCCAACCTGGAGAGCCGGGTGCTCATTTTTAGAGCATTACAGGGGAAACATGCTTGACAATTCTAAAGTGTCTTCTAGCTCTTCATTTTAGCCTTTTAATTTGATTCAATTCATAAAAGATACACTGATCACCAATATTGTGTAGAGTTGTCTTACAGGAGTGTTTTGCTGAAGGGCCTGAGTTACATTGCATCCCTCTCCACTGGAGGCTTTGATGTTGAAAGACCCTTGGGCCCATTTTGCCCAAAACTTCAAATTATATAATTAACTACCCATACCTTGTTGGATTCAGTCTCAAACTGTCTAATCTGTCTAATGAGTTTGTTCTTCTTAATTCATCCATGTGAATTATCTGCTCATAAGATATGTCTTTTAACGAGGGAATGAAACAATGACTCTTCATTTAAGTGAGTAATTAAGGAATATCATAGAGAGGAACATTATCTTAGCTGCCAGCATTGTACCTTTTTATCCTCAAGCAAATAGCTTGAAAGAGAGAGGCAGATGACTTAAGATCTTTCTGGATAAGACCGGACAGGTAGCCTGCCCGTGTTTCTGGTACAAAAGAGAAATGGCATGAGCCATGGGTTCTCTGTGAAAGAGGCAGATCCATCTTCTTAAGACTTTACCCCTGGGGTGCCTGGGTGGCTCAGTCGGTTAAGCGTCCGACTTTGGCCCAGGTCATGATCTCACGGTTCATGAGTTCGGGCCCGTGTCAGGCTCTGTGTTGACAGCTCAGAGCCTCGAGCCTGCTTCGGGTTCTGTCTGTCTGTCTGTCTGTCTCTCTCTCTCTGCCCCTCCACCGCTCACGTGCTCTCTCTCTCTCTCTCAAAAATAAACATTAAAAAAAAAAAAAGACTTTACCCCTTTGTTTAAAAAAATGGGATGGATTTCCATCAGCAGTGATCTCTGGGGAAGAGGAAGATTGCTAGGTAGGTCAAGTTCGAGTCACAAATTTTCTAAATTTTTTATTCTTAAAATAGATAATACATCACATGGTTTAAAATTCAAAAGGGTATTACAGTAAAAAAAAGTCTTTCTCCCTGATCCTGCAGGTATCTAGTTCCATTTCTCAAAGGCAACCAGTGTTGTCAGGTTCTTGGTTATCTTTGCAGAGATGTTTTATGAATATTCAAACAGGTACATGTAAATATTTCCTGAGATCTTTGAAAATTCAGTGCTCAGGGTAGAAGTAGGAAAATCCACGTATTAATCACCTACGGCTGCCATAAAAAATTACCAGAAACTGAGTGGCTGAAGACAACGGATACTTATTCTGTTGCAATCCTGGAGGCTAGAAGTCCAAAATCAAGGTGTCAGCAGGGCCATGCTTTCTCTCAAGGCTCCAGGGAAGAATCTTTCTCTGCCACTCCCTAGCTTTTGGTGGTTGCCAGCTATTCTGGGCATTCCTTGCCTCGTAGACACCTTACTCCAATATCTGCCTCTGTCGTTTCCTGGTGTTCTCCCTAGGTGGCTCTGTGTCCAAATTTCCCTCTTATAAGATCACCAGTCACTGGATTAAGGCCCACTCTAATCCATTATGATCCCATTTTAACTTGATTACATCTGCAAAGAGTGTATTTCCAAATAAAGTCACATTCACAGGTACTGAGAATGAGGACTTGAACATATCTTTTTAGGGACATAATTCTACCCACTTTAACCCATAATGTTATAATTTCTTTTTCTTTTAATTTTTAAAAAATGTTTACTTTTGAGAGAGAGAGACAGAGTGTGAGCAGGGGAGGGACAGAGAGAGAGAGGGAGACACAGAATCTGAAGCAGGCTCCAGGCTCTGAGCTGTCAGCACACAGCACAACACGGGGCTGGAACTCACAAACTGTGAGATCATGACCTGAGCTGAAGGCCAACACTTAACCAACTAAGCCACCCAGGTACCCCTTTAATGTTATAATTTCAAAGCTTTAAGTAGCCTTCGTAGGAAAGTAGAGTTCTTTTTTTTTTTAATATATGAAATTTATTGTCAAATTGGTTTCCATACAACACCCAGTGCTCATCCCAAAAGATGCCCTCTTCAATACCCATCACCCACCCTCTCCTCCCTCCCACCCCCCATCAGCCATCAGTTTGTTCTCATTTTTTAAGAGTCTCTTATGCTTTGGCTTTCTCCCACTCTAACCTCTCTCTCTCTTTTTTTTCCTTCCCCTCCCCCATGGGTTCCTGTTAAGTTTCTCAGGAAAGTAGAGTTCAATTCACTTTTAGGATGTGGAATGGAGTTGAGAGTTCTGTCGTTTTGAAGAAAATTAATACCTAAATGGATCTTTCTCTTTCATAGACATGAAGCAAAGATCCATAACAGTAGATGGAGATTTCTAAACCTCCAGTAGCATCAAGAAACCTAGCTGTTCTGGATGAAAATGAGTATTTATACTGGTGAGGGTTTTTTTTTTCCCCAATTTTTTTTTGATTCTTGCTCATAGTATGAAATACGTCATAACCCTGAACATCCAAACGTTTGAATATACATATATGAATAGATATAACTGAAACAAAGACTTGCTCCATGAAACAGTATGTACATTTATTATTTGAAATGAATTTTTATCTTTTCTAGTCTACCCTTTTTGATTAATTTTTTTCTCAGGACTACTAATGGGTTGCCACTTACAATATGAATAATACTTCTTGGTGATTCATTCTTCCCTAAGAAAGGGTTTATAGATTTCACTGCCTGCATGTTATTACTTATTCTCATGGAGATGTTTGTGTATAGCAGGAATAAAGTGGAGGACTAATCTTCACCTCCCCATGGGGGAGTTAAAGGCTGTAAAAGGGAAATGACCCCTGCTAATCCTTGGCTCAACACAGATCGGACTGTAGGTGCCATGCATGCATGTTACTCAGTTTTATGTAAGTCAGACTTGGTTGAATGTACTAATGTCAGGCTTTTGTGTTCCAATGTCTTCTTGGAGTCCTAAGACCAAGATTAGGGAATAGGGCTGTCAGTCATCTTGGAAAATCCTGGAATTGAAACAGGATTGAGTGATGTCTTTAAGGGAGAAAGAAATGTCTCTAGGACCTCGGACTCCACGGAGAGGAGCCAGCTCAAAGACATTTTTGTTGGTGGAATGGAAAGGAGGTGGAAAAATGATGAATAAGGTTAAGTCTTTTAAACACTGATGAGGCCAGGGAGATTGGCAGAGGTGCTCTTCAGGGACTAGTTGTGAGCTCTGTTTTGGTCATTGTAATAGATGCTGTTGGTACCCACCCAGATGTCTGTTTAAGGGCCTGTGCCCCATCCCTTAGCCATTGTGAGTGTTGCCTGTTAACAGTTCATAGCTGCCTCTTTCTCTGGAGAATTGTCCTCAGCAGAATGGGACTCTCCTTGTCTGGGAAGTTATGTTACCCTATCCCCTGAGTAGCAATGGCTGATGACTGACTGACACAAAGGTACAACAGGCTGGCTCCTTTGCCCCAGGGGACAGCTGTTCTCCAGAGTTCTCTGTGGGACCAGGTTGAAGCTGAATTCCCACTCCTTCCTTCCTTTGCCCCATCCTGCTTCCTTCACCCCTCTTCTCTCTCCTCCCAAGAAATCACATGCCAGAGAATTCTTATCTTAGGTTCTGCTTCTAGGGAACCCAGCCTAAGATGGTTACTTCTGTTTTGTACCTTCCTCAACTTGCAGTTTTATTATTACTTATTAGCATGTTCTGATTACTATAAGCTGCAGCCTTGCATTTCACTTTGGAGACTAAGGAAGGTGATCAGGACCATGCTTTGGGCAGAGCAGCACATGGGAGTGATGCAGGAACACAGGGCAAGTGGGTCCTGGGAGAGGACAGTGACCAGCAGCAGGGTCATCAGTGGCCCCAAGGCTGGACAGGAGTGGCTTTGAACCAGGAAGGTACTAAGTCAGCAGGGGACAACCAGGGCAAACTCAGAGAAAAGAGTAAGCCCTTCCCTTTTACTTGTGGAGGGAAGTCAAAGCCTGGTCTTCTAGTGACAAGTGAGATGGGACTTGAGTTGTAATTTAGGGACCAGGAGTAAATTGATCTCATCTTGTCTGCATAGGCTGTTGGCATATTAGTTTCCTGTGGCTGTTGTAACAAATTACCACAAATTTAGTAACTTAGAACAACACAAATTTGTTATGTTACACTTCTGGAGGTCAGAAGTCCCCAATGGGTTTGCAGGACTGTGTTCTTTCTGGATGCTCTGGGGGCAAATCTGTTTCCTTTCCTTTTCCAGCTTCTAGAGGCTACCTGCATTCTTTGGCTTGTGGCTCCTTTTTTTTTTTTTTTTCCTTCAAAGCCAGCGGCATAGCATCTTCCAATTTCTCTCTGTTCCTCTGCTTCTGCCTCACATCTCTTTCTCCCTGACTCTGACTCCTCTTGTGTCCCTTTTATAAAGACCCTTGTGAATTGAAAGGGCACACCCACGTAATCCAGGATAATCTTCCCATCTCAAGATTCTGAATTTAGTAACATCTACAAAATCTCTTTCATTATGTAAACTAACATATTCATAGGTACCCTGAATTAAGTCATGGACATCTTTAGGGAGGGCCGTTATTCAGCCTACTGCACAGGGGAGGCCTGGACACAAAAGTTATATTTGCCTTTCAGCCTTTGCTTCACGTTCAAGGCCAATAATCAATTTTGCTGAGTTAATAATGTCTGCACCTACTCCTCACCCTCTCAGTGCAAGAGCTAGTCTCTGTGAGGGCTTGGAGCTGGATCACAGTAGGTTCTGCCTCCGATACTGGGGCCATGGGATCTGTGTCACACAGGCCCAGAATATACAGGGCTGTGTGGTGCTGGTGTGCCTAGACACGGACAGACTTTGTCCTGGGACGATTTGACAAGGGCAGAACCATGAGTGACATCTCCATATGGTCTGTCCACCACCAGCTATCCGACCGGCTCTTTTGGGAACTCACTAAAGCCCAAAAGGAAAGGATGAGATGACTCTTCTCTTGCCACTAAGGGTGTATACGTATGTTCAGCTGATAATTTATAGCCACTAAGGAAGCAAGGGGACTTAAAGAAGAAATTGCCATGAGTCGCACCCCAGCGTCACTCTCAATCATTCTCTTTTCCTTAATTTGTCATGTCTTGTTCCTCTTTACACAAGATATCAAAATCAGACTCAGGGCTCCAGACAGAGTCTGCAGTGCATGCAAACGAATTGCAGAAGTACCGTTGAGTAAAATGCTAAGATAGGGTGGCATGGGCTTTCTTTCTCCATTAAATAAAAATTTCTTTGTGGACAGTAACTCATGATTAATGTCAATCAAGGGAGGAATAGTATCAGAAGGTGCTGTCATTTGATACCAGTAATTTTTCTTTTGCGTTCTTCAAATTACTGTCAGAGGCCATTGGGAGTGAAGTTAGGCATGATTTTGCCCAGCAAAATGTATCTGACTGAAACATTTCCTGTTTTCTGTCTTTGCGTTGCAGTCTCGATATGAGAGAAATAATTCAGTCCCTCAGCAAGGGGTGCATGATGTCTTCCACTCCTCATACTTTGAATTCATGCCTTTGAGTCTCCCCGTTCATTAATCTCCCTGGCTTTCTCTCCCTCTCCCTCTATCCTGTTCAGATTTTTTTTTTCATCCTCTATATTACTTATGTTCTTCATTCTAGCAATTCTTGCTTGAGCAGGATCCTGGTCATCATATGGATAGTTTGGTGAGAGCTAAAGTTAGAAAGCTATGCTAACTCTACGTTTTTTTGTTTTTGTTTTTTTTTTAAGATTTTATTTTTAAGTCATCTCCACACCCAACCTGGGGCTCAAACTCACAACTCCAAGATCAAGAGTCTCAAACTCTATGGACTGAGCCAGCCAGGCACCCCTAGTGTACGCTACTTTTAAGACACTTGCAGTATGTCGAAAAACAAAACAAAACAAAACAAAATCATCTGAACCTTTTGAGTTGCTTGCCATCGAATTTCAAAAACCCACCAGTGATTTTCTCAGAATATTGGCTTGAGCCATGTGCTGTTTATAACAATTCATTATTCCTAATATAATGCAAAAGAGAGATATTGACTAAAGGTCAAAATCATGCACATTGCCTAGTCACTTTTCACAATCCAAGATGTGGAACCATGAACTTGATGAATTCTGGGTGTCACTGACATGCTTCAGGAAACCAAGTGGCTGCTTCATGGATATTTGTTCAGTCTTCAATCTTTCTTGCTAGCTGACTGTGACAGTTTTGTACAGGGCAAGAATATCCTTTCTTAATATGTTTCCTTCAATCCCCAAGAATATAAATGAGTTGATGATTAGAGCTCTGAAGCATACAGGATTCCATATCACTCTAATATGTTTCTGAAATTTGAGCTATTGATTTTGCCAGCTCAGTGTTTCTCCAATGCCAGGAAGAAATCTAGCAAGAGCAGGAACCCTGTGATGTTCTTCACGTGGGTATGACTGTAGAGACGATAGAATAGAATCCAACAAGCGACCAACCTGTCTTAAGTAGTAATAATAAGAAGAAATAATAATATGTAAGAAGAAGAAGAAGAAGAAGAAGAAGAAGAAGAAGAAGAAGAAGAAGAAGAATTTCTTTTTTTTACTTTAGCAAGAAGTAATAATGTGCTCTTAGGGGAAATAAGCAAAATTATTTCAGAATTTGACTAAGGTACGTTATTGGCATTTTGAAAAGCATCAGACAGAGGATTTCATGAGTGCATTTGAGTTGATTGAACTTTTGTGTGGGATGGCAATATGTATAAGACAAATAGAAAGTCCTTTCTCCATTGAGAGCTACTGGCCTAAGGGAAGCATTTTTATTGACAACCAAGTAAGAATGCAATTTTATTAGTTTCTTTAAAAAAATAGATAAGTATTTTATTCCATAACTGTAGAAATATTTTTAAACATTTTATTAGGAGATTTTCAAGTACACACATAATTAGTGAGAACAGTATAATAAATTCCCACATATCCATCATCTAGCATAAACAACAGGCATAGATTTTCCAGTCTCCCAACTTCTTTCAAAAGTAAGAAATACTTGAGTCTTATCTTATAGAGGCCCTATTCAGTGTCTTATCTACTCTTTCAACTTCTTATGGACCTTAAGACTTCTTAATTTCAATAGATTTTCTTACCTCTTCCTTCCCTGAGAAGATAGGCCATTCTACCATGTTTCTTTCTCTCCACTTCAAAATGTCTTGTCTGTGTCAGAATTCTGCTCTATTTCTCCCATATTTTCCTTTTATTTCTTTTTTTAATTTTTGAAAGAGAGAGAGAGAGAGAGAGAGACAGAGCATGAGTAGGGGAGAGGCAGAGAGAGAGGGAGACACAGAATCCCAAGCCAGCTCCAGGCTCTAAACTGTCAGCACAGAGCCCGACGCAGGGCTTGAACTCATGAGTTGTGAGATCATGACCTGAGCTGAAGTAGAATGCTTAACTCACCGAGCCACCCAGGCGCCCCCTTTTTATTTCTTCTTGTTGCAGAGAAATAGTGTTTCTTCTCAAGAAATTAAACCTCTACCTGAATATTTTGGTCATATCTATCTCATCCAGAATCTTGTCCTATTGATTTTCCCTCATCTATTTTCTTTTTTTTTTTTTTAATTTTTATTTATTTTTGAGGGAGGGGAGGGGCAGAGAGGGAGGGACATGCAGAATCCGAAGCAGGCTGCAGGCTCTGAACTGTCAGCACAGAGCCCGATGCAGGGCTCGAACCTACCATCCGCAAGACCATGACCTGAGCTGGAGTTGGACACCCAACCAACTGAGCTACCCAGGTGCCCCTCCTTCATCTATTTTCTATCTTTACTCTTCCTCTTGGCTCTGCCAATAAACATGCTCAGATCTGCTCTGACTCAAACCTTCCTATTTGTGGTTATTCTTTTTTTCCACCTAGACTTGAAATCTGGGAAAATTCCTGTTTTCTTCTTGTTGTTCTTTCTCCAGCCAGGCTCCAGGAATCCATATTCCCTCATTGACTTTGCATCTGCCCCAGAGTAAGAGGCTGTATTTTCTGAAGATGGCCACAGCAGTGTTTCCCATCCTACATGCTCTTCTTGCAGTGTGACCTCGACACGCCTCCTATTGGGTGGTATGGTCTATGTCCCTTCCCCTTGCACTGGGTGAACCTCTGTGACTAACCTTAACCATTAAAGTATGGAAGAAGTGCCCCCCCCCCTTAGGGGCGCCTGGGTGGCGCAGTCGGTTAAGCGTCCGACTTCAGCCAGGTCACGATCTCGCGGTCCGTGAGTTCGAGCCCCGCGTCAGGCTCTGGGCTGATGGCTCAGAGCCTGGAGCCTGTTTCCGATTCTGTGTCTCCCTCTCTCTCTGCCCCTCCCCCATTCATCCTCTGTCTCTCTCTGTCCCAAAAATAAATAAACGTTGAAAAAAAAAAAAGAAGTGCCCCTATGTGACTTCTGGGATAGGTCATAAATGTGCCATCTGCTTTGCTCTTGTTCTTAGAGCCCAGCTACCATGCTTCGAAGAAGCTCAGATTTGTCCACATGGTGAGACCACATGAAGAGGCTGTGTGTAAGTGTGTCAGCTAATAGCCAGCCTCAACTACCAGACATAGACGTGAGAAAGTCTTCGAGATAAATAAATGGAGTTCCCAGTCCTTGGGTCACTCCCAGATTTGAAACTTCCCCAGCTGAGGTCCCAGGCATTTTAGAGCAGAGACAAGCTGCCCTCGTGATGTCCTGTTCAAATTTATGACCTACAAAATCTTTGAACATAGTAAATGGCCGTTTTATGCAAGTTTTCAAGTGGTTTGTCACTCAGCCATAGCCCTGGAATACTCAGCCTCTCCTTCCTCAGTATGCTAGCTCTGGTTCACACACGCATTTTCTTGGCCTGATTTCTGGATTAGGCTTTTGCCCTTAAGGATCTCATTGCTGCCTCCATGTCTCACCTGAACAGAACACTCTCCTGTTTTTGAAATACTTGTCTGTCATATTTTTCATTTGCTCCCCAACACTGGGGAATGGGCAGGGCATATTCTAAGAATTATTTTGCAGATAGGGAACTGAGACTTAAGTAAAGAGAGGTTTAAAAGTCTCTCAATTTGGGAGGGAGGCAAACCGTAAGAGACTCTTAAATACTGAGAACAAACTGAGGGTTGATGGGGGGGTGGGGGAGAGGGGAAAGTGGGTGATGGGCATGGAGGAGGGCACCTGTTGGGATGAGCATTGGGTGTTGTATGGAAATCAATTTGACAATAAATTATATTTAAAAAAATAAATAAAAGTCTCTCAAATTAGCTTACAGAGCTAGGACTAGAGCTATAAGAGGGGATTTACTCTAGAATGCAGAGTTTCTCAAACTTGTTTCCCCATAGAATCCTTTCTGTAAACACCTATCAACATTTGAAGAACACTGGTTTCCCCAAGGACCACAGTTTGGGAAATTCCCTTCTAGCCCAATTTCCTCTCTTTATGGTCAGGCTTGGGAGATTCCATTTCCAAGAGATAATTAAATAAAAGATACAAAAGGGACAACTGGAGCGCAGGGTTATTCTGCCAAGTCTTTACAGCTTGCCGTATGTGGTGAGAATTTTTGTGTGCTTATACCTTTGGAATATTCCTATCAGCCTGGCTCGTGGTGTCCCAGATGAGAGAGGAAAAGATGTATTTGGAGGTGTCAATGCCTTTTAGCCAAAGACCACTGGAAGCACACTTAATTAAATAAGTTGAGTTTATTACTCATTGCAGGGTACCCTCAGTAAGAGTGTTAGAAAGAACATATTATAAGATTTGGGCTTCAGTTGGCTGAGTTAGGGGGCAAGAGTTTAGATTGGATGCTGTCAGAAAGCAAGGATAATTCTATGATTGGGCATTTTATGGTTTGCAAAGTGACCTTGTTTTTGTTCATGCTTAATCAAAATTATGAAGTAGTCTTGTTTTGTTTCATTTTATCATGATCTCAGAGTAACCTTGTTTGAGACTGGTGTTTTGTCAGTTTGTTTATATCCAACAGGAGAAAAAAAATGGCCTGGCTGTATCAGATGAGCATGTAAAAGTATTGAGGTCTAGTTGTGAATATCACATTAGTTTTGGATAGCAAAGATTTTTTTTTTCTTTTTCAGAGGTCATTATTCTTAATCACCTTAGGTATTAAAGAGCAAAGCAGGCTCATCCAAGGGAGCATGACTTGGTTTGGGGTGGGGTCTTTACTGCTGGGTAACAGGAGAACGTTACAGCAAAGAAACAAGCAGATGGCCAACAGACTTTGTGAGTAACATCCAATTCTTATTGCATGTAATCTTCCATAGAATAAAATACACTGTTTCAAAACAACAACAACAACAACAACAACAACAACAACCACCCTTCTAACCAATGCCCATTAGAATTCTGAACCTTTCAATTACTGCCTTAGAAGAAACAGATCCTCCTGATTCAGACCAAGAACACTCAAGACGCATACACACAGAATTGCATTAGAATGGAGAGACAACACTTATGAACTTAGAACCTGGCTCATAAAGCAACATTTTCCCATTTTACACAACTGGTTAGCATTTGATTTAGGACTAGAACTCAGGTCTCTGACCCCTACTTCAATGCTATTAAATCCCCAGTGCCTAGCACATGGCCTGGTACACAGTACACATTCAGAAAATGGTTATTCAATAGATAAATGAATTCATCATAGATACTTGGTTTGGAAATGGATTGGTCAAAGGTGACAGTGAAATCTATCACCATGTAACTGGCTGAATTTAACTGGCCTCCTGGCTTGCCCTGCCCCCCACGTGCCATTCTCAGCTTAGTCTTCAACAGAAAGCATAAGCTGAGGTACTTCCTGTTTCTTTTATAGTCTCGGATCTGTGTCTGAGGCAAACCAAAGTTTATTGTATTGGTTCTCCAGCAGTAGGTTTCAGCAATAATCAGTAATCAAAGAAAACCCTTTGAAGGGTCCTTTAGTGGAGAGGTGAGTTTTCCAAATATAAAAATGTGACAACATTTGTTTTTCAACATCGATCAAATTGGCACTCATATACATAGGCATTGACATTATTCATAATGTTATGTTGGCATCTAGCACCAATTGTTTTTGTCCCTGCATGGCCCTTAATGGGTATGTTTTCCATAGAATGGTTAATCACATTTTAAATTGTTACTTCAGAACTCATGAGATCTGATAATCATTGGTGTATTTGATGCTTCTTCCCCAGTGTTTTTGAAGGATAATAAGACTGCAGAAGACAAGTGAATATTTTCTTCTTACAGCAGTGTAGCTCATAATTAATCGATCATCATCTCCTATTAGTGAGGTATCTTTGATCCTGCTAATTGAAAATGAGACTTTTTCCCTAAGTACAGAATAAAAGCAATATTAAACTGCTTAGTCTTTGTCCACTTAAGGGCCAGACGTTAGTCAAGTGAGTTTAAAAGAACGATTAATCAAAAAGTTTAAACTGATTTTTTAACAATTTGCTGGCCACACTGGTTGAGAAAGTCTTTTAGCAGAATAGCTTTCTTAATAGCAGAGAAGAAATTGTAGAGAGGTTGAGGGGGTATAAGAGAAGGGGACCACAAGATACAGTGAACCTTACCATCATCATCATGACACAAGCATGTTGCTTTCACATAATTATTACTACTTCCCAGAAGTCCCGTGAGAGGTAATTTTTATTCCCTTTTTACAGATAGAAGCATCAGGGCTACATGGTGTTAGGAAATTCACACAATGTAAGTGGCATAACCAAAATATAAATGCAAATTTTGGACTCTAAGTCCTGTGTTAGGTACAGCACTCTTTTTCCTGTATCATTTGGCTTTATAATCTGATTAATGTTAAAAGAAAATATGAGCAATGCTAGAATATGAGCAGCTATAGACAAATGCCCAGGATCAGTATAACTTACCATCACAATTCTGATGTGATTGTTATGCTTATACTTACATTGGAAAGACAATGTAACTTGCAGAGTTGATAGATATGGTAAAATGTTCTTGGAGTTGAGTGGCTGGATATTGTGAAGTGATGGTGAAGAGTAATTGCTTTGGACTCTACAAATTTCCTATAAGACTAGAATACTCTTAACAATGGAACACCTAAGTAGATAGTTTTAGAAAGAAGAAATCCATCCACTGTTTTCCTCAAATTAGTTCTTTTCCTACTGCAATGCTACATGTCTTTATTCCCCTTAGCAGCAGCAAAAAGTATCACACAAGAGCACAATTTGTTACAATGTCATAGGGACGTGATCTAGTGTGTGAAGGATGCTGTTGAGTCTTGCCTTTTTATAAACTTACAGTGTGGTCATCAACATACAGGCAAGACAATGATAACGCCTAAATTAGGGGTCGGTAAACTTTTTCTATAAAGGGCCAAATAGTAAATATTTTAGGCTCTGTGAGTCACATGGTCTTTTTTTTTTTTTTTCAGCTTCTCACCTCTGTTGTTGGAGAGCTAAAGTAGTCATAGATAACACAGAAACAAATGGGCAGGGCTATGTTCTAATAAAACTTTATTTATGGACAATGACATTCACATTTGATATAATTTTCATGTTTCATGAAATGTTATTCTCCTTTCGATTTTTTTCAACCATTAAAATAACGTGAAAAACCATTCTTCACTCACAGGTTGTACAAAAACGTGCAGCAGGATGGACTTGGCCGGTGGGCCACGGCTTGCAAACGCCTGGCCTAATTAGGATAGAATGGCTGTAAGGGATAAAAGAGATGTGGATTTAATTGGGAGAGGGGAGAAAGGCATTAGGATGAAAACAAAGCTGACTTCAGGTTTAGAGAGGGACGGAGCAGAGAAAGCTCTTGGGAGCAGGCGGACACCTCTTCCCAGCCACAGTAATGAGCAGTGCCTGATGCTTTGAGGGATCCTGAACAGATTCACTCAGAATGACTCACCGGCTTGAACAAAGCTGGGGAAGATTTTTTGCCTTTTATTCAAAGAGAGTAATTGGCCCACCTGCATCTCTTAAATTAAGATTGCCAGAGCTCTAGGCCTTTAAGCCTTTTAACATGGTTTACTTCTTACACCTTTTATCAGCATAGAAGAATGGCTGCTCTTCTCATCTTTTTTTGTAAAACCCTGTTCCAAATGTCCAAACCACTTTATCCACATGATGATTCATGGCCATTTCCAGGCCTATGATCACGGAAACACAAAAAGTTACAGAAAATTTAAATGGCACCCTGTTAAGTGTTGTGGGCAGCCTTTGACAAGACATAGATAATCTGGAGTTTCAGAGATGTGATTTGAATTTCTCATCTGCCTTCCTTCCTGCCCCCCCCCCATTTTTCTTAAACTGAGGAATAAGTTATATATGGGCAATTCATTCTTTTTCGTACATAGTTCTATGAAGTTTGACAAATGCATGTAAGCACCATGACATGTTACATTTAACAGTTACATAACTACCATGGCAAGCAAAATATAAAACATTTCCATTGACTTAAAAAATTCCCTGGTGCTCTTTTGTAATTATCTTGTACCCTAACCCTAGTCCCTGGTAAACATTTATCTGTTTTTCTGTCCCTATAGTTTTGTCTTTTGCAAAATGGCATGTAAATGGAGTCATACAGGATGTAGCCTTTGGCATCTGGCTTCTTTCATTTGGGATAATGCAGTTGATGTTCATCCATGTCTTCTCTGTTTTCTCACTAGTTTGTTCCATTCTATTGCTAAGTAGATTTCATTGTTTGAGAGTATCAGTTGTTTACATATTCTCCAATGGGGGATATTTGGGTTGTTTCCAGTTTTTGGTGTTTCTGAATAAGGCCAATATAAACACTTATGTAAGGTTTTTGTGTGAACATAATAAGTTTGTATTGCTCTTGGGTAAACTCCTAGAAGTGGCCTTGCGGAGTTGTGCGTGAAGTGTACGTTTAACTTTGTAAGAAACTGCCACGCCATCTTCTGTGCCATTTTGCATCCCCTCCAGCAGGGTATAAGAGTTCTAGTTGCTCTGCATCCTCTCCAGTGCTTGGTACTGTCAGTTTTTGTTTGTCAAGTTTGGCCATTCAACAGGTGTATAATATTATCTCACTGTGGTCTAATCTGCACATTCAGATGACTAACAATGTTGAGCATCTCTTCATATGCTCATTTGCCACCTGTGTATCTTTGGTGAAGTCCAGTCAGATTCTTGCCCCATTTTTTAATTGGGTTGTTTATTTTATTACTATTCAGGTGTGTGTGTGTGTGTGTGTGTGTGTGTGTGTGTGTGTGTGTGTTTAAGTAAGCTTTATGCCCAACGTGTGGCTTGACCTCATGACCCTGAGATCAAGAGATACATGTTCTACTGAATGACCCAGCAGATACCCCCTTACTATTGAGTTTTGAAAAGTTTTTTTTAATACTCTAGGAACAAGTTCTGTATCAGATATATGTTTTAGAAATATTTTTTATCAGTCTGTGGCTTGTCTTTTCATTTTCTTAACAATACCTTTTGTAGAGCAAAATAGTAATAATAATAATTTTGATGAAGTTCAGTGACACCCCAGTAACAAGGAGCACATATAGTGCCCAAATTTTGGGTTTAAAATACCATTCTCCAGTAAAAGGAAGCAGGACTCCTTAGAGAAATGACTGATTCCAGGGCTGGGGCAGGGAAAATACATGAAACATCATATGGTGTCAGAAAGCAAAAGTGCTAAAAACTCATGGGGATGGGTTGAAAGAGCATGTGAGTCGACCTGAAGGAGCCCTCAATGGCCACATCGGGAAAATACTAGCAACAAAACAAATAATGATAGTAATGGATTATAACCTATAGAATAAGATAAATATCCATGAATCCATACTGACATAAGTAAATAATTGAGTAAAATGATAAATGAAAAAGAAGTTCTTTTTTGATGAGATTTTAATAATAAATATGGAAAGAATGATGGAAATAGAAACTTGCCATTTGGCAAAAGCTACAGTAATAATTGTTTTAGGCAAATTAATAATGGATGTTAAATTAGCAGATAAAAGTTTCAGCAGATAGAGTATATGAATGATACCTCAGTAAAGCTGTTTTTAAAAAAATTTTTTAAATGTTTTATTTATTTTTGAGACAGAGAGAGACAGAGCATGAGCAAGGGAGGGGCAGAGAGAGAGGGAGACACAGAATCTGAAGCAGGCCCCAGGCTCTGAGCTGTCAGCACAGAGCCCGACACGGGCTCGAACCCGCGAACCCTGAGATCATGACCTGAGCTGAAGTTGGATGCTTAACCAACTGAGCCACCCAGGTGCCCAGCCAGTAAAGCTGTTTAAAAAAAATTTGCTATGGAAATTTCGAACACAGACAAAAGAGTCTAATACAGTGACCCCCACGTACTCATCACCTAGCTTTTTTAAAAAGCAAGTTTTGGGGTGCCTGGGTGGCTCAGTCAGCTAAGCGTCTGACTTCAGCTCAGGTCATGATCTCGTGGTTTGTGGGTTTGAGCTCCGAGTCGGGCTCTGTGCTAACAGTGTGGGGCCTGTTTGGGATTCTCTCTCTCTGACCCTACCCCCTACCTCAAAATTGAATTAATCGTTAATTGAATCATGTACCTCCTGATAGGATGCACTGAGAAGGGCACAGCATCACTTCTATGGTTTTCTTACCCAAAATGCATCACCTGAATTTAACCATGAAGAACCATCATTTAAACTCAAAGAACTTTGTATAACTAGCCAGTCCTTTTCAAAGGTGTCAAAATCATGGAAGGCAAAGAAAGATTGGTAAACCGTCTCACATTGGAGACAACTAAGGAGTCATGACAACTAAATCTAGTGCAGGATCATGGATGGGATCCTGGCCCAGAAGGAGGACATCACTGGGACAATAACAATATAATAAAATCTGAAAGAAGTTCATAGTTAATAGTATTATACCAATGGTAATTTCTTAGTTTTGAAAAATGTACCATGGTTAAGTAAGATGTACCTTAAGGGAAACTGGATAAAAAGTATATGAAAACTTTCATATTATCTTTACAACTTTCTGTAAATCTAAAATTATTTAAAAAGAAAAGAAAAAAAAAAACAAAAGCAGTGGAAAAATAAGCCAAAAACTTTAAAATTATCTACACATTGGAAGAAGGAGGAAACCATGTTAAAGAGACAGGGATAGAAATTGGATTTTCTGCTACATTATGTTTTGTAGATTGGACTTTGAAATCATGTCAATATTTTACATAGCTCTAAACAAAATTAAATTTGAAAAGAATTTCTTAAAACTAAAAAGACAAAATAAACAAGTCTAAAGGTTTAGTTAGTTGCAAAAGTACAGAGACAAGACTATTTCAAAAGACTTTAAAACCACAGTGATTTTGGAGCACCTGAGTGGCTCATTTGGTTGAAAGTCCGACTCTGGATTTCAGCTTAAGCCATGATCCCAGGGTTGTGGGATCGAGCCCTGCATTGGGCTCCGTGCTAAGCATAGAGCCTGCTTAAGATTCTCTCCCTCTGCCCCCTCCTCTGCCTGTGCTCTTGCTCTAAAACTAAAAACAAACAAACAAACAAACAAACAAAAAACCCCAAAAAACCTACAGTGATTTGACTGTATATTGCTAATGAAATATACCCTCTGGACAAAAAAAATTGTAAAAATTCAGTTGTGTCTTATGGCCACAGCTGGGTCATATAGTAGCACAAAGCTGCAAGGGAATATGTGAAAGCACTTGACATTTCACTCTCTGTAGTGTGAGGCATCAAGGGAGAATGGGGCTGGGAATGGCTTTGGGACAGCCAATCGACACTGCCAGCTCAGGATCTACTGGGGCCACCCTCCTCCCTATTTCCACCCCTCTTGGATTGGGGTAGACAAAGTCTTTCCCACCAGCAGATAAAATGGTAGTGGCAGCAATGCTTCTGCTTCAAGTGTTCTGCCAACTTACTGAGGCTAGGGTTGCTGCCATGACCGAGTTGGGCATCAAATCTGTAACCATGTCTTTTCTGACCAATGCAGGAAGAATTCCAAGTTTGTTATCAGTGGTTACTAATCTCTCATCTCCAGGCTAACGGTTGGAACACTGCCTCCATCACTTATTTTTATGCTGAAGAAAATGGTAACCCTGCTTAGAGACTCTTGCATTTTGTAACAAGACTTGTGATTTTGAAAGTAATGGAAGAGTAATGGAAGCCTCAATTCAGGAAAGTTGCGTGGTGTGTAAATTCAGTCATCATTATGCAAATGTATATTCATATAATAAATCCAGAGATGGCTGACTATATTTTAGAAATATTATAGGCCAATTATTTTGACATCCTGCAGGAGGTAGATAAATTGTGAAATATATGTTATAGTATACACAGTAGCTTATTAACAAGATGTCTTTTGCTGGAAAATATTTTAGCAGAGAAACCATCCATCAGCACATTTCCAACTCTGTTCTCCTCCTTTGACTTCACAGACACATTTAGTAGCATGAAAAAAAGGAGAAAGCCTTGTGTGTTTGGTAGAGGCTTTTGGTAGTTTTATAAACCTTGTCTCATTTTATACTTATAATAATTAGTGAAATATTTGGGTTTTTTTTTAAGTTGATTTATTTATTTTGAGGGAGAGAGAGCAGGGGAGGGGTGGAGAGAGGGAGAGAGGGAGAGAGAGAGAGAGGGAGAGAGAGAATCCCAAGCAGGCTCAGTACTGTTAGCACAGAGCCCGACACAGGGCTCTATCCAATGAATGTGAGATCATGACCTGAGCTGAAGTCAAGAGTTGGACGCTTAACTGACTGAGCGACCCAGGTGCCCCAATGAGTGAAATATTTGAACCATAGCTCCTGTTCCCATTTTATAGATTAGCAAACTGATTAATGATTTATTTAAGGTCAACTGGGAGGCAAATTCAGATCACAGCCCTTTATCTGCTCAGTGTCTTTTGCACTGTGACATTTCTATCCTGCTTTCACTCCTCACTTTTCAGATTGAGAGAGTTTGGTGTAGTCTGGCACCCTCAGATGGAGAGTGACTGGACACACATGAGGGTCCTAGCATTATTGGTGCCATATCAACAGAGGGTAACGCTAAAGAGTTTGCCTTTTTAGCTAATGCCTGTGTGCAAAAATGTTCAGTAGACAAAACCCGAACCTTCCAAGACCTCTGCTATCGTTTGCATTGTTCACCAGGTAGCACTGGGGACGGTGTTTCTATATTCAGAAATGCACATTAATGGCAAAGTGTCAGGGCCTCAAGGTAGAGAGAGTGTCAGGAGACTACTGATTTCTTGGGTGACATAGTACAAATTACTTCACCCTTCTGGACCTCAGAGTGTATTATTTCTCAGGCTCCTACATAGTTCTAATATTTCATGATTCCTTGCTTGGAGTTGCAGTGAAGAGAGGGAACGTTCTAACCCAGGGGAATGGTAAGAGGTCAACTGTTTATGCCATAGATTTCTGTCTGGACACATGGGCCTCACCTGCAGAGTTTAAAGTCTGACAAGAGAATTCTCAACTCCCACGAACAATTGCGGAGTACAGGAAAGTTGAATTAGTAAAGATAATAGCGTTACTAGGAATTTTAAATGATGCACTTAGTGCTGTCTCTGTCGGCCTCACAGAAGCTTCATGGTTGGTTTTGTAAGAGCAGAGAATGACATGGTTAAATTTGCTACTTAAGGACAAAGCTGGGGGTGGATAAGAGAAAAATACCCTGGCAGTTGTGGTAGCCTGGTGGTAGTGGTTCTCAGTTCTGGCCGTATCACTTATAATTTTAAGATTTTAAAGGTTATTTGCAATGGAGATTTAAAATAAATAAATATACACACACAGAGCAAAAATCTTAAGTATACAACATAATGAATCTTTACCTATGTATCCACTTTTGTTACCATTACCCAGGTCATTCCCAGCACCTCAGAAGCATACCTCCCATTCACCACCTTCCTCCTGGGGTTACCACTCTTCCGTCCTCTATCACCATAGATGAGTCCTGCCTATTTCTGAACTTCGTGTAAATAGAATCGTATAATAGATACGCTTGTACCTGGCTTGTTTCACTCAATGTTATGAGTGAGGTTCATCCATGCTGTTGTATCAGAGGTTTGCTCTTTTCTGTTACTGTGTCCTGTTCTGTGGCATGCAGCTACTACGTTTTATTTGGCCATTCTACCGTACATTTAGGTTGTTTCCAGTTTTTGTATTACTCTAAATGAAGTTGCTATGCACATTCTTGTGCATGTCTTGACACATGTGAGCACTCATTTCAGTTAAGTGTATACCTAGGAGTGAATTTTCTGGATCAGAGGGCAGATGTATATTTACTCTGTAAGAAACTGCCAAACAGTACTGCAGAATGGTTGTACCCCACCAGTTGGCTCAGAATCTCTGAGAGTGGGGCCCTACCTGAATGATAGGGATCATTCAGAATCTCACTTGGTGGTTCTGACACACAGTAGAAATGGCAGCCTCTGTGGTCCAGCCTTAATTCCCAGGCCTGTATCTCTGTTATCATCTCAGCTCCAAAGGAACAATTAATTTATTGTCCAAAAGCAAGGACATTATTCCTTGTCCACAGATCTGAAAAGGAGCTGAGATTTATCTTTTGGGGTTTGCCTCTTACCTCTTGATTGCTTTTGTTATACTTCGTGGGGATCAAATTAATCATCTTTCTCCTCCCCAGACCCTTGAACACAGGAATGGAAGGCTTTGTCCTATGCAAATGGGATTTTATGCATTAGGAAATATGAAGTGTGAAGATGAGGCAAAGAGCTCTTTCAGGGCTCTTGACAGCATCTGACCACATGGGTAACCACAATCTTCTCACACTGTAGAAACTCACCTCCTTTTAGCATTTCTCTACCCAATTAGGCTGAGGGACTGTCGTTATTTTCTCGGTCTGTCAGTGCTTTGAATTGACTTCACTCAAAAATTTTACAAGCAACATGGCCCATTTAGTTATAGTTCATCTGAATTAATAACAGCTAATATTTAGTTGTTATTATGGACAAGGCACCCTGCTATGTCCATGTATTCTCTTGTAACAAGCCAACAAGCTTCAGGAGCTACTGTGAAGCCCATTGTACAGATGAGGAAACTGAGGTTGGAGAGCTCAAGTAACTTCCCCAAGTTCATGTGCTGATATATTATGGAGCTGAGATTCAAGCCCTTGTATTCTGGCTTCAGAGATGGAATTCTTAGTCACTAATTATACCACCTCTACTTAACCAATCTGAGCTTTTGAGAGCTATTTATGGCCTGGAATATGAAAAACAAGAGCTTTTCCTACTTCTCTGAGTTACAGGTCTCCTGGAAAGAAAATGCCAAATAATGGTGGTCTCTTGAATAATGGCATAGGGTGGAATGACTGAAGGGCCAAACTTGGCCTTTATATCTCCTTAAAAGAGTTGCTAGTCCGCCGGATGATTTTTTCAGGAGAGGAGCAGAAAGTGAAAGGGAACAGAAAAAGCAATAGGAAACTTATACAGCTTGCCTTCTTGTTGTTCTTCATTCTATGTAGATGATCTTACCCACAACTGGAACTAGAACTCTAAATGGGCATGAATCCAGGATTTTTATCCAGAATAATTCTAAGCCACTCCAACTCCTTATTTGATTCCTTTACTTGGATGTCTTATGGGAACCTCAAATGTAACATTGTTCAAAAATGGAATTTTTTACTTCCTCTGCCCCCCCCCCACCCCCCGCAATCTGTTCCTCTTAGCATTCTTTACTCGGTAAATGTCACGTCCCCCACCATTACTTATGTCCCAAACCGGAGTAGCCTTGCCATTCCCCTTTGTCTTCTTCCACCTTATGCCATCACTATGTCCTGTTGCTTCTGGCTCCAAAATATATCCCACCTGCCTGTGTTTGAGTCCTGACTGTCCCATTGGAGACAAGTCTCTTAAACTCTCTGTCCTCAGTTTTCTCTTCTGTAACATGGTGCTAATAGTTGTAAGGCAAGCTAGCAACTATGATTATTATTCTCGAGACTACACCCTAGTTTAAGTCACAACTCTTTCTTCCCTGGATTTCTGTAAGCACCTTCTAACTGGTCTCACAACCATTGGTGTCCTTTGGACCCATTGTCTAAAGCAGTGGTTCTCAACTGTAGCAGTTTTGCCCCCCAGGGACACTTAGACATGTTGGAGACATTTTTGTTTGTTACAGTAGGGGCGGGGGTTGCTATACCCCCTGGCATCTAGTGGGTAGAGGCACTAATATTGCTAAACGTCCTACAGTGCACAGGACAGCACCCACAACAAAGAATTGTCTGGACCTATGTGGAGAAACCCTGTTCTAAAGTGATGTTTGTGAAACACAAATCAAGTCAGGTCGTGCCCCTGCTTCTGTCTATCCAATAACTCCCACAGCTCTTGGACAAAGCCCATTCATTTGGCTGTGCCCCCAGGTCCTGTGGTCTGGCTTTAGCCTGCTACCCCAGACTCATCTCCCACCACTCTTACCCATTTACCCTGATCCAGCCACCTCGGTGTTCCTCTAGTTCCCAAGTAGACTGAGTGCCTTACTGCCTTAAAATCCTCAAATAGGCTCTTCCTGCTGCCAGGGCCACTGTTTGCTGTCTGTGTGGATCCCCACCCTGCCCTTTTCTGACTTTCCTGAGAATTGGTAGAAGATAGCCCTTGAGATGGAACAATCAATTGCACTTGCTACCAGGTAGTGACCAGCATCCTCTATTAGTTCCTCTATCCCTGCCTTAAGCATCATAGTGTACGTTTAGTCGCACTACTCTTCTGTGGCCTTTAATCTGAAGTGATTACGGAAGGGTCCTGTAAGGATAGGAAGGTGAGGCAGAGGGCTACACTTCCCTGAAAGGCCTGCCTGGAGATGGTAAACAGGAAACCTGATGGAGAAATCAATTCTTCAGACTAGTCTCTGAGGATTATGAAGAAAATTAAATTAGTTGCCAATTGGGGCGCCTGGGTGGCGCAGTCGGTTAAGCGTCCGACTTCAGCCAGGTCACGATCTCGCGGTCCGTGAGTTCAAGCCCCACGTCAGGCTCTGGGCTGATGGCTCAGAGCCTGGAGCCTGTTTCCGATTCTGTGTCTCCCTCTCTCTCTGCCCCTCCCCTGTTCATGCTCTGTCTCTCTCTGTCGCAAAAATAAATAAACATTGAAAAAAAAATAAATTAGTTGCCAATATTTAAAGATCCAGAAAATTACCATGGACATCGGAATTCAATTTATCTCTTTCGTAGGAAAATCTGGGAGTACGTGGTTACTGCCTCATGAGGTAATACTCACCAAGTTCTGATTCTGGTTTCCCTTTAAATGCGGCTTCCGCAGCCCCCACCTGGCTTCCTTTATGCAGGTACCTTACCTGCCCACCCTTAGCTAGCCATCCTGTGTCTGAACCCCTGTGTCAGTCTAGAGCCCTCTAGTGCTAGAGGATTTTGTCTGTCTGGGGCTGCCAACCCATGCCACTGAGCCCTCGCTACCTACACTTAGGAGGAATGTAAACACATCAGAGCCCGAGCTCACATCTTCTGCTTTTTGGAGTGTTCTGTGTCTCCCTCCTGGCTGGGGTTAATTTCCTGGGCCCCATTAGGAAGACACTCTGCTTTCGTTTCTGTTTGAAGTCAACGTGAGAGTAACTTGGCTGGAAAGCACGTTCATTCTGCCACCTCAGCTTGGATGTGTGTATCTGTACAGGGGAGCTTGGTCACTCATTGTCAGAGGTGCCTGGGTCTCGTGAAGACATTATGTTGTGATAGCAAATTACAGTGTCATAGTCAGTTTGGACAGCTATAATAGAATACCATGGACTCGGTGGCTTAGGCAAAAACATTGATTTCTCACATTTCTGGATGTGGAAGTGCGAGATCAGCATGCCAGCATGGTCCAGTTCTTCGTGAGGACGCTCTTCCTGGTTTATAGATAGCTGCCTTCTTGCTGTGTGCTCACATGGTGGAGAGAGAGAGAGAGAGAGAGTGCACAAGCACGTGCTCGCTTTGGTCTCTTCATCTCCTCATAAAGGCATCAATCTCAGCATGGAGGCTTCACCCTCATGACATCATCTAGACCTAATTTCTTTCCAAAGGTCCTACCTCCAAATACTATCACATTGGAGGTTAGGGTTTCAACATATGAATTTCGGGGACACACATTCAGTCTATAGCACACGGCATTAATATTTCTAGCAAATATTAGTGGTTACCAGCTGTGCATCCCTAAATTGATTCCAAGCAGGTAGAAGACGAACCTATGTGTCCTGGATCACCTCAAATCCACCTCCTGCTCTGGGAGATTAATGTGGCTGAAACCCTATAGCTGCACACTTGAGCAAATGTGGGGCTCTTCCCACTGTGTTCTCAGTTCCACGCTGGACTTCCACAGAATCCCATGGCTGAATTCATGTTGGTCATCTTGATCCTGCCCTGAGCTTACCAGAGTTCAAGGCTCCTCTGCCAGTTTTTTTTTTAAGTTTACTTATTTATTTTTGAGAGGGAGAGAGAGAGAGAGAGGCAGAGAGGGAGGAGAGAGAGAATCCCAAGCATGTTCTATGCAGAAAGCATGGAGCCCGACGAGGGGCTTGATCTCATGAAATGTGAGATCATGACCTGAGCCAAAATCAAAAGTCAGACACTTAACCAACTGAGCCACCCATGTGCCCCTGTTTTGTTTTGTTTTGTTTTGAAGTCCATTATGGGCTGGTTAGCCTATAGATTTAATCCAGCTTTGGGGCTCTCCTAGAGGAAGATTTTCAACTGCTTCCTGAACTTCCCATTATCTTGGCAGCTATTAGCTGACTTTCTCTCCCTCCGCCCACCACCCTTGCTTACTCTCTGCTCATATTTCTCCCTCCACCTTCCAAGTTCTCCAACAAGGAGCAGGCTTTCTGAGTCTTCCCGCTGTTTGTAGTTTCCCTAGGAATTCCTGTGAATAAAATTTTCTTCATCTCATCCATTGTTCTGAAAGACAAATAGTGTGGAAGGTGACATGACTTTTCAGCACATATATCCAGTCTTTCTGAAAATCACTGACTTGCATCAACTACAGATTTCATCAGTTCCAAAGCATACATTTTCCTCCCACATTTTAACATCTGTGAAACTGAGATGTGTATTACGTCTGCTAGTGGGTCATGATTTAATTGTCAGTGTGATTTTCTTTCTTAGTGGTATAATAGTTGTGTGTCTTAGAGTTAATGACATCTTAGATTTGCTGAACTATACTAACATGAGCATCTTGCTTACAAAATGTTTTCTTGAGACAGAGACAAGAGGGCAGATGCCTGAAGGCTGTGTAGGGATGAACTGTGGGAAAGGGCTAGGGGTGCAGAGAGAGGCAATAATATTCTCAAGGCACCTGGTGGGGGTAAGAGAATGGCCTGTCCAACAAACCAAAAGTGTTTAGGGAGGCAGGCGTGTAGAGAGCAGAGAGGATAATGAGCCACTTTAAATGGATGTGAGGATTGCACAGGAATATTTATGGAAAGTGCTTAGGATGGGGCGCCTGGGTGGCGCAGTCGGTTAAGCGTCCGACTTCAGCCAGGTCACGATCTCGCGGTCCGTGAGTTCGAGCCTCGCGTCAGGCTCTGGGCTGATGGCTCAGAGCCTAGAGCCTGTTTCCGATTCTGTGTCTCCCTCTCTCTCTGTCCCTCCCCCGTTCATGCTCTCTGTCCCAAAAAATAAATAAACGTTGGAAAAAAATATTAAAAAAAAAAAAAAAAAAAAAAGAAAGTGCTTAGGACTTATAGGCACTGTATAAATGGTACTTTGCTTTGGTTTGTTTTCTGGACAAATGAATGAGGAAATTTATGATATTTTATCAGTTCTCTGACATTCTTCCTCCCCCCCCCCCACATTTTACACCTCCAAAATTTGGATGCATTTTAAAAGTAGGGTGTTTCATTATTTAATTGGCAGCGTTTCCCCCCATAAACGGTATCTTATAGTTGATGAAGCATGGTATATAAAATCAATTGCTAAAACTGACACACTGTCCCTTTGTTCCTAAGTTCTTAACCTGAATTCCTGATCTCCTACAAATTCTGATCTGTATACTTGGAACTTTTTGAACTGCTTTTCCTAATCCAGGCTTAGGTTATGGGTCTCATGGCCTAATCCCTTTGTGCCTCAACCCTTGGTGTCTATGAGATCCTATGGGGCTGACCTGAATGTCAGTTTGGGCTTCTCTACACCTGTGTGAAAAGGAATAGATGAGCATTTGAAGGAATGACAGTTCATACAAGTATTCATGTATAGTTTCTTCTTCAAATTCCAGGCTTTAAAAATTCATCCATTCAACCAGTATTTATTTGAATATCTATTATCTGCTAGGCCAGAGTTTGGCAATCTATGGTCTACAAGCCAAATCGGGACCAATGCCTGTTTTTGTAAATACAATTTTATTGGAACACAGTCATGCCCATTTATTTACAAATGGTCTATAGCTACTTTTGAGCTACAAACAGTAGAGTTGAGTAGTTGCAACAGATGGTATGGCTTGCAAAGCCAAAAATATTTACTATCCTGGCTCTTTATAGCACCAGTCTGTCCTCCTGGGGGATCAAGAAGGGTCCTATCTTAAATGAACAGTCAGAGAAAAGACAATACCATAAGAAAAACGTTCCATTTTATATTGAAAAGCACACATCTAACCCAGGAGAGCATGGGCCTTATATGTCTTTGTCTCCAAAGAATTCCCACTGACTAAAACAGTGCATGGCACAAAGTGGGTGCTTGTGGTAGAGAAAGATGCCTTCTCTCTTTGTGGCTCCTCCCACTGAGAGGTGGAATCTATTTCTCCTCCACTTGGTTTGGGACTAGACTAGTGAATTTCTTAATTAATAGCTTATGGCAGATGTGATATTCTGGAACTCTGAGGCTAGGACATAATGCACCTTGCAGCTTACCAAGCCTCTTAGAATGCTCACCCTGAGGGAAACCAGCCACCTGATAAGGATTCTGACTCCATCATTGCTGGAGGAGCCAGGTACAGGCACTCTACTCAACAGTCTTAACTGAGGCTAGCCTTGCAGCCATCACCTGCAGACATGTGAAAGAACCCATCCTGGACCCTCCAGACCTCCCATCCATCAGCTGAATACCACTGAGGAATCCCAGTTGATAACATGGGAATCAGAAGAATCACTCAGCAGAGCCCTGCCCAAATCCCGGACTCATAAAATCATGAGATGTAACAAAATGATGTTGTTTTCTTAAGCCACTAATTTGGGGGTACTTTGTTCCTAAGAAGTAGATAGCCGGAACAATGTTCAATAAATATTGGTGGCTTTGTTTGTTTACATAGCCAGGCAAGTGTAGAGTCAGTACCAGAACCCAAGTCTGTTGATTCACAGCATTTATGATAGTTTTATTTCTATTGATAGTTGCCTAAGCTAGCAGGGCAATCTGATTCTTCTCACACCCCTTCCGATCTCTCCCAAAGTCTGAGTCAGTTAGAGGCCAAATAACATGTTAGGAGCTTTGTGAAAGGTGATATCTAAAGTCTGACAAGTGTTTCTGGACCGGATGCTGGGGAGCATGATGGCACTAGAGTGTGCTTCACAACATACAGGGGCCTAAGGTGCACCTTCAAGTTTTGAGGAGCCCCTCAGAAGGTTTTAGTAGTTCCGCAGAATCTCAGATATAGTACATTTATAGAGGAGTCCAGGAATAATAATGAAATTCAGTTTCTCCAGAAAGATTGCTTGGGTTTCAACTCAGATCTCATGCTTACTAGTTAGGAGGCCTTGGATGAGGTATTGAATTGTTTTACCTCACTTACCTCATTTGCAAAATGGTGATAATATCGACACACGGGTTGTCATGAAGATTGAATGAATTAATCCATGCAAAGCAAGTAGAAGATTTGTAGCACTTAGTAAACACTCCTATAAAGAGAGTCATTCTTAGTATTAGTACTAAAGATCCAACTTTCATTAAATCTCAACTTTCATCTAGAAATTAAAAAAAAATTTTTTTAACGTTTATTTATTATTGAGAGACAGAGAGAGACAGAGCATGAGCATGGAGGGGCAGGCAGAGAGAGGAGGAGACACAGAATCCGAAACAGGCTCCAGGCTCTGAGCTGTCAGCACAGAGCCGATGCGGGGCTGGAACCCACAAACCATGAGATCATGACCTGAGCCGAAGTCAGATGCTTAACCGACTGAGCCACCCAGGAGTCCCTAGAAATGTTTTTTTTTAAACACAGGACATATCCAGTTGTCCTGTAGGGACTAATATATTGGCATATGTTTTTATTCATGGATTTGTTGGAATGATTCATGTGTAGTCACCTACCTTTGGTGTGTTGTTCCACTGCACATTTATCATTTATGTTCTTGACACACTGAATATCTATACTCTATTACTTCATTAAAGGCATTGGAATCTGTACCACAAAAATTTTTTTTAACTACATCTTTGGCTTTCCAGTTTACTCAGCTGTTAGGCATACTTTGCAAACTCTGAAGGGCAGACACATCTCATCCATCCCCAAGTTTTCTGGATCTGCCTGTTTTGTACCCTAAGTGGCTCAGTGGAAAAGGGAGATGTTCTTTCTTTTTTAAATTATTTTTAACATTTATTCATTTTTTTAGTGTTTTTATTTATTTTTGAGAGAGAGAAAGAGTGTGAATCGGGGAGGGAAAGAGAGAGAGGGAGACACAGAATCCAAAGCAGGCTCCAGGCTCTGAGCTATTAGCACAGAGCCCAAGGCCAGGCTTGAACCCAACAAACTGTGAGATCATGACCTGAGCTGAAGTCGGATGCTTAACCAACTGAGCCACCCAGGTGCTTCAAGGGAGACGTTCTGTCTTTACTGAACCACACTGTGGGATAGAGCTAGACGTAGTGGTTGGGGTTGGTTTAAGGGAAACTTAGGTCCCAATAGTTCATTGTTGCTTTTGTTTCCCCTGCCTCTGGAGACGTGTTGAATAAGAAGTTGCTGCGGCCAGGGTCAAAGAGGCTTTTGCCTGCTTTCTCCTTGAGGATTTTGATGGCTTCCTGTCTTATGTTTAGGTCTTTCATCCGTTTTGAGTTTATTTTTGTGTATGGTGTAAGAAAGTGGTCCAGGTTCATTCTTCTGCATGTCGCTGTCCAGTTTTCCCAGCACCACTTGCTGAAGAGACTGTCTTTATTCCATTGGATATTCTTTCCTGCTTTGTCAAAGATTAGTTGCCATATATTTGTGGATCCATTTCTGGGTTCTCTATTCTGTTCCATTGGTCTGAGTGTCTGTTTTTGTGCCAGTACCATACTGTCTTGATGATTACAGCTTTGTAATACATCTTGAAGTCCGGGATTGTGATGCCTCCTGCTTTGGTTTTCTTTTTCAAGGTAGCTTTGGCTGTTCGGGGTCTTTTCTGGTTCCATACAGATTTTAATATTGTTTATTCTAGCTCTGTGAAGAATGCTGGTGTTATTTTGATAAGGATTGCATTGAATATGTAGATTGCTTTGGGTAGTATTGACATTTTAACAATATTTGTTCTTCCAATCCGTGAGCACGGAATATTTTTCCATTTTTTTTGTATCATCTTCAATTTCTTTCGTAAGCCTTCTATAGTTTTCAGTGTACAGATTTTTTTACCTCTTTGGTTAGGTTTATGCACAGCAAAGAAAACAATCAATAAAACTAAAAGGCAACCAATGAAATGGGAGAAGATATTTGCAAATGACATATCAGATAAAGGGTTGGTATCCAAAATCTATAATAAACTTCTCAAATTCAACACCCAAAATATAAATAATCCAGCAAAGAAATGGGCAAAAGACATGAATAGACACTTTTCCAAAGAAGACATCCAGATGGCTAACAGATACATGAAAAAATGCTCAACATCACTCATCATCAGGGAAATACAAATCAAAACCACAATGAGACACCACCTCACACCAGTCAGAGTGACTAAAATGAACAACTCAGGCAGCAACAGATGTTGGCGAAGATGTGGAGAAAGAAGATCTCTTTTGCACTGCTGGTGGGAATGCAAACTGGTGCAGCCACTCTGGAAAACATTATGGAGCTTCCTCAAAAAGTTAAAAATAGAATTATTCTACAACCCAGCAATTGCACTACTAGGTACTTATCCAAAGGATACAAAAATGCTGAGTCAAAGGGGCACATGCACTCCAATGTTTGTTTGTTTGTTTATTTATTTACTTATTTATATTTATTATTATTTTTTAATATGAAATTTATTGTCAAATTGGTTTCCATACAACACCGAGCTCATCCCAGCAGGTGCCCTCCTCAATGCCCATCACCCATTCTCCCCTCCCTCCCACCCCCCGTCAACCCTCAGTTTATACTCAGTTTTTAAGAGTCTCTTATGCTTTGGCTCCCTCTGTCTCTAACTTTTTTTTTTCCTTCCCCTCCCCCATGGTCTTCTGTTAAGTTTCTGAGGATCCACATAAGAGTGAAAACATATGGTATCTGTCTTTCTCTGTATGACTTATTTCACTTAGCGTAACACTCTCCAGTTCTATCCATGTTGCTACAAAAGGCCATATTTCATTCTTTCTCATTGCCACATAGTATTCCATTGTGTATATAAACCACAATTTCTTTATCCATTCATCAGTTGATGGACATTTAGGCTGTTTCCATAATTTGGTTATTGTTGAAAGTGCTGCTCTAAACATTGGGGTACAAGTGCCCCTTGCATGAGCACTCCTGTGTCCCTTGGGTAAATTCCTAGCAGTGCTATTGCTGGGTCATAGGGTAGATCTATTTTTAATTTTTTGAGGAACCTCCACACTGTTTTCCAGAGTGGCTGCACCAATTTGTATTCCCACCAACAGTGCAAGAGGGTTCCCGTTTCTCCACATCCTCTCCAGCATCTATAGTTTCCTGATTTGTTCATTTTAGCCACTCTGACTGGTGTGAGGTGATATCTCAGTGTGGTTTTCATTTTTATTTCCCTGATGATGCACTCCAATGTTTATAGCACTGCTATCGACAATAGCCAAAGTATGGAAAGAGCCCAAATGTCCACTGACAGATCAATGGATCAAGAAGATGTGGTATATATATACAATGGAGCATTACTCGGCAATCAAAAAGAATGAAATCTTGCCATTTGCAGCTATGTGGATGGAACTAGAGGGTATTACGCTAAGTGAAATTAGTCAGTCAGAGAAAGACAAATATCATATGACTTCACTCATATGTGGAATTTAAGATACAAAACAGATGAACATAAGAGAAGGGAAGCAAAAATAATATAAAAACAGAGAGGGGGATAAAACATAAGAGACTCTTAAATATAGAGAACAAACTGAGGGTTGCTAGAGGGGTATGGGTGGGGGAATGGGCTAAATGGGCAAGGGGAATTAAGGAGGATACATGTTGGGATGAGCACTGGGTGTTATATGTACAGGATGAATCACTGGATTCTACTCCTGAAATCATTATTGCACTGTATATGCTAACTAACTTGGATGGAAATTAAAAAATAAAAAAATAAAAAATATATATATATTATAAAAAAAGAAAGTTAAAAAAATAAAGGGAAACTTAGGAGCTCTGGTTGCGGTTGAAAAGCTATGTTAGAGCAAGAAGGTATAGTAAGAGATGGTTCTATATGCTGTTTCTTATTCTCAGGCTTCTCATGGGAGATGGCAAGGAATCAAAACTTGTTGAAAGGCTAAAGTAGATACTGGAAAAGGTTTAAAGCCAGAAATCTCTGGTGCTAAGGTCTGCAAATGTTTGAAGGAATATAAGCAGTCATGAAAGTCTATTCTGGGAACCTATGAGTTGTTAGCTTAGCAGGCTGGGCACTGGTAAAATAAGGTCAGGGTCTTAGATGTCATTCCTAGGAAGATAAATGAGCTTTACTCTGGTCCCTGAATTCTGTATTTCTATGAAGCCTGGCCAGGCTTGGTTATTTAACATAGGCTAGTTATTTTGTCCCCCCTCACTGAGATCCTGAACACAACGGGGAGTAGATGAGCAGTACGTGAATTAGATGGATCCATCTTCCCTGGTTGGTTAACAACGCATGGTTTAAAAAATGTAGCTGTGAGTGGCACCTGGGTGGCTCAGTTGGTTAAGCGCCCGACTTCGGCTAGGGTCATGATCTAACGGTTTGTGAGTTTGAGCCAGGTGTCGGGCTCTGTGCTGACAGCTCAGAGCCTGGAGCCTGTTTTGGATTCTCTGCCTCCCTCTCTCTCTGCCCCTCCCCTGCTCATACTCCGTCTGTCTGTCTGTCTCTCTCTGTCTCTCGCTCTCTCAAAAATAAACATTTTTTAAAAAAATGTAGCTGTGAGAGCAGAGGGGCACCTGGGTGGCTTAGTCGGTTAAGTATCTGACTATTGATTTCTACTCGGGTCATGATCTCACAGTTTGGTTCGTGAGATTGAGCCCGCTTGGGATTCTCTCTCTCTTTCTGTCTCTGCCCCTTCCCCAGCTTGCGTGTGCACTCTCTCTCTCAAAATAAATAAATAAACATTAAAAACAAGTAGCTACGAGGGAAGAAGGATTATTTTGACCAGGTCGTGGGAGGGGAGTTAAAGTAGCCCAAATATTAGACCTGGGAAACAGCTGAATTGCTTCTCTCAAAGGATGGCTCTTTGCAATGGACATGGAGGGGAGGGGGCAGGCTATGGGTTTAGGGTGACATGTGGGCATGGATGGAGCTTTTCTTTCTACCGTAACTATAAAATTCAACTGTGTGTTATTCGAGCAGGCAGCAGAAGGCCTCCAAGCACTAGACTTTCTAACTCTTTCCAGTGAAATTTGGATTGTTGAGTGGACCACATGCTTTGAGACTCTAAGTGGTAGGAGTGGGGTTGGGGAAGAGGAAGGGACAGGAAATTCCATTTCTTTCATAGTGAGCTAACTTGAGGATGCTTCTCAGGGCCAGGTTATCAGCAACCACTCTAAATTGACCATGATTTTATCCTTGCCTCTCCTTGTAAAGATTTCTTTTTCAGAATTTTCAGCCAACAGCTTCCAAACTGTCATTTACAATTTACGGAAGGACAGAAAGTAGAATAGTTGTCAGCAAGCAGCATAATTATGTGCCAGGAAATGACATGGCAAATACTCTAGCCTGGCAAGTGCTAGGCGGCTCTTTCCCTATCTTCTAGCTTCAGGCAGGAGCAGAACTATAATATCTGCTCATCTGTTTGTGACTTACTTTACACTTGGAGTGCAGATTACTAAGGAGTATTTGGTCTGGAGATGAGGCAGAAACTTATTTTTTTACAAAGCAAAGCAGTGGGGATACAGGAACTTGGAAAGTGTGATCTGATGTTATGTTATGAAATTCTATTGTGTAATCCAGTGGTTCTTAAAGTGTAACTCCTGATGGAGCAGCTGTGTCATGTGGGCACTTGTTAGAAATGCAATTTCTTATGAGCCATCCAAGGCCTACTTAATTAGAAACCCTGGGGCAGGAGTCCAGCAGTCTGAATTTTAGTAAGTCTTTCAGTTGATTCTGATGTCTGCTCTAGTTTGAAAATCACTAGTATGTAATAGACATCAAGTAAATCCTGCCTTGTTTTACTTGTTTATCAGTTACAAATAAAATTAGCTGCAAAAAAAAAAAAAAAAAAAAAAAGCCCCCAAATCTGGAAAACCTAGCAAATAGTGTGGCTGTGTAAGTAAGAAGAATTTTTATTATTCTCACAAAACAAAGGAGACACAAAACAAGGGAGACAGTCCAGTTTTGTCTCACAAAACAAGGGAGACAGTCCAGGTTGTTTTCCAGGGCTCAAGGATGCTGTGTCTAAGGATCCAGGCTCTGTGTAACTTCCTATTCTGCCATACTTAGCAAGTGACTTTTCTCACCAGAGTGGCAAGATGGTTGTGATGTGTCCAGGCATTACTTCTATGTTCCAGGCAGGGAGAAGAAGGAAGGACAAAGGGCTTCCCCTATTTTTATTCGGGTAAAATAACTCTGCTCAGGGATTTCTGCCTTATCTCATGGCGAGAACCACGTTATATGGCCAACTTAACAATAATGGAAGTTAATCAACTTTAGCTTTTTTAGTTTTTATGATAGAGAAAGTCAAGGGAAAAGGGGTAAAGGTGAGAGTAGTTTTGGGGAGGCCAATCCATACTATCTCCTTCAACTTGGAATTTGTAGCTAATTCTGTTGCTTTTTGTTGTTGAAATTCTTGGGATAGGTCATTATGGAGAAAGTCATCTTAATGTTTAATAGGGAAATAGGATCAACAAATTATCTATTTGCACTTTAATTCTGAAAATCCAATTCATTAAGGAAAGCTCAGGTTTTATGTCTAAGAAGTTATGTTACATTAGGTTAAGGGTTTGGCTGAGCTTGCCTTCTTGAGATTTAATGGAAGGTCTGTAAAATAAGGCAAAATAAGAAATCATGTGAACTACTGCACAACTACACATATTGGGACTAATTATAGTTGAGAGTCTGAAAATTAGAGTATTTTAAAATACTCATCTATTATTTCTTTAAAATATAAATAATAATTAGAATTACATTCCAGGGTGGTTACATACAATTTCTTCTTATTATAATGCATAGACAATGATGATTATTGACTTACTTACAGTAAGAATTGTTTCCAAATTAGTATAGCAGTGTAAAAGCTCTTTATTAGTTTCTGTAATCCTATAAATTTCTCAACAAAGCCATTCCTCTTGTATTTTAAATGGTAAATTTGCACAGACTTTGTTCAAAATATTACCAGTTTTGATTTAATGCAATGTGAATATATGAGCTACTGTTGGACTCATTGCGGTTGCAATGGTAATTATCTAGCTGACAGCTAGAAGCTGAGGACCAGAGAAGATCAATGATATGACTAGGGTACAAGAACTTATCCATGTCAGAATTAGGGTCAAAACAGAGATAGCCGGACACTAAGTCCTTTGTTCTTTTTATACTCTTTTCCTCTAGCTTCCAAAGTTCTAATTTTTAGTCTTCAACAAAATATCTGTAATTAAGACAGCCTCTTAGCACTCTCTTCCTTAATCCCCATCCTGTAGGTCAAGGGTTGGCAAACTAGAGACAGTGGGCCAAATCTGGCCCATCACCTGGTTTGATGGAGCTCATGAGCTAAGAATGGTTTTTACATTTTGAAATGTTTGAAAAAAATTTTATGACGTGTGAAATTTATATGAAATTCAAATTTTAGTGCCCATAAATAAAGTTTTATTAGAATATAACCATGCCCATGTGTTGAACATGTCTATGGCTGCTTTCATGCTGCAACAGCAGAGTTGAGTACTTGCAACAAAGACTGTATGGCCAGCAATGCCTGAAATATTTACTATCTGGTCCTTTACAGGAAAAGTTTGTGGACCCCTGCTCTAGGCCAATCCTAATCAAGGGGCCTTTTGGACACTGAGAGAAAGGGAAGCCCTCTGGTCTGAAGAGCTTAGACACCTCTGATCAGTCTTTCTTACTTTTCTGACATTTTTCATAGTTCTCTTTCTGCAACGTGAGTCTTGCTTGGACATAAACGGTGATAGTTTGTAGCTGTGCTATCAAATATGGTAGATACTAGGCACATGTGGTTACTGAGCACTTGAAATGTGGCTTGTGTACATTGAGATGTGTTCTAAGTGTAAAATATATACTAGATTTTAAAGAATCAGTACAAAAAAAGAATGTAAAATCTCTCATTAATATTTTATATTGATTACATGTTGAAATGATAATACTTAGGATATATTAGATTAAATTAAATATATTATACAAATTAATTTCACATGCTTTTTCTTACTTTTTAATGTAGCTATTAGAAAAATTAAAATTACACATATAGTTCACGTTATATTCCTTTTGAACAATGCTGGTTTGAAACCTTTCACTTCTTCCCACCCTCACTCCACCCCTCGGAAATAGAATTTTTCTTTTTTGGGGGTCAAATTTGCATTTGATTTTTTTTCCACCTTTATTGAGATACAGTTGACAAATAACATTGTGGAAGTTTAAAGTATACAAGGTGATGATTTGATATGTAGGCTGTGTAAAATGCAGTTAGTTAACACATCCGTCACTTCACATAGTTAACATTTTTGTATGTGAGAACATTTAAGATCTACTCTCTTAGCAAATTTCAAGTATACAATACAGTGTTGTTAATTATGGTCACCATTGCTGTGTGGTCTCCAGAACTTATTCATCTTATTACTGAACCAATTTTCCATTAGCAAACCTCTGTCAAGTCACTAGAAAAACCGTAACAGGTGCTTTATCAGAGTTCACCACCTTCTTGTTTCTCAATGGGTCATTAGTGACACTTTGGGCAGAAAGTTGTCTTCTTAACCAGGCAAGTAGACAGAACAATTTAATGGTGGACAAGTATTTCCAAATTTGTTGAGTTACCAGTAAAATTGATTATTTATTGCTGTAGTTTGAAAAGTGTTATTTTTCTAAAGGGTGAAAAATGTTAAACAAAACCATTTTCAAAATTACATCACTTAAAAATATCAAACCATTTTATCAACGTGAGTTTTCCCACTGGTATTTATATATTTTGTAAACTTTATAAATTACAATATGGGAATAGAAACAAATGTAGGTTAGGGGTTTCTTTTTATAAATTTCAACATGGCAAATTAATGGTAAAAGGCTTATAGTTAGCAAAAATGTAGAATTGACTGCAACTACCTAGAAAATGTCATTTTTCCTGGCTATTGTACTTTCAAATCACAATTGGCATAATATGCTAATTCTTATTTGAGTTTTTAAAAATAGACGCTATTTCTTACAGCAGTTTTAGGTTCATAGTGAAATTGAGTAGGAGGTACAGAGATTTCCTATATACTCCGTGGTCTCTCGTACCTCCAATGTGTACAGCCTACCCCATTATCAATATCTGTCACCAGAGTGGTGTATTTGTTACAATCAATAACCTGCACTGACACATCATTTTCACCTGGAGTCCAGAGTTCACATTAGGGTTCACTCTTGGGTTGTACGTTCTGTGGGTTTGGGCAAATGTATAATGATGTGTGTCCACCATTATAGTATCATACAGAATAGTTTGACTGCCCTAAAACTCCTCTGTACTCTGTCCACTCATTCCTCTTACATGATTTTTAAATCTGCACAACTCAATAGTTTTGTTTCTACACAGCCACCTTCTTTTAAATTTTATTTTTCTTTTTAATCAGTTATTTTTGTGTGTAATTTAAAGAGACAGGTACTTTCCAAGATTTATTATGACTAAATGTCAGTTCCGTCTCCTCACTTCATCCCTTTTCCTTCTTTACAGGCAACATTTTCAACTTCTTAATTTTTTTTTTTTTTTGGTGTTTATCTCTATAGCTTTAAATAACACGCTTATATTGCAGTTTTTTTTTTAATTTATAAGAATTATCTGATTATTTTCTACTATCTTAGATCAGGGCTTAGCTCTTTCAGATCTTTTCATCCCCACCACACACATGAACATTTCCTGTACACCAATTTTCCCAGCATAGTTTCATTATAATTTTAGTTAGCTTAATAATTTGACTATATAAATGCTATTTGTGGCTGAGCCAAGTTAAACCACTGGTAAGACAACTAAAGAAATAGGGAATTGGAATATAGATTTAAACATTTACCCAGAATTCAGCTTACATAGATAAAACTAAGAGAAAATGTGAAATAGAGGTTAAAGGGACATGAAAGACAGGAAAAGAATGCTCAACATATGCTAATGTAAGTTTAGAAAGAAGTACAAGAATGAGGGGGAATTAAGTGTCAGAGAAAGTAGACTAAGGAAGAACAATCAAATAACTAGCAGGAACATTTTGTAAAAATCATACTTCTATCTGTTGAGATTAAAAATGAAATAAAGATTTTTCCCAATAAAGTCTGAGAGAGTTGACCATTCACAAACCCTTGATATTAAAGGATGTACTTCTGTAAGAAGGAAATTGAATCTAGAAAGAAAGATCAATACTAAAAAGTCATGTTGCACAAATAAATTGGCAAACATGTTGGTGATTTTAAATAACCAATGACTGTTTAGTTTATTTTATTGAACATTAAAAAAATTATGTATCTATTTATTTTGAGAGAGAGAGCACAAACAGGGGAGGGGCAGAGAGAGAGAGGTAGAGAGAGAGAATCCTAAGGAGGCTTCATGCCATCAGCCCCATGTGGGGCTGGAACTCATGAACTGTGAGTTCATGACCTGAGCTGAAACTGAGAGTCGCACACTCAACTGACTGAGCCATCCAGGTGCCCCTAAATAACCAATGACTATTTTTTTAAAAAATCCTCAAAATCGTAACAGCAATAATGACTATGGGGAGAGGAAAAGTTCAAAATAAAGTGGAATTAAATATTATATGACCTATCATGGAACATTGAGGATGTGTCCATATGGAGTTAAAGGGTTCTAAGTACCTTGAATTGTCAGGAGGAGTCTAAACATGAGATTACAGTCAAAATTTTGAAGTCAAACAAGTATATTAAATCTTTTTACTAAAATAATAGAAATAAGGGGGCCTGGGTGGCTCAGTCAGTTAAGCGTCTGACTTCGGCTCAGGTCATGATCTCACATCTTGTGGGTTCAAGCCCCACATCAGGCTCTGTGCTGACAGCTCAGAGCCTGGAGCCTGCTTTGGATTCCGTGTCTCCCTCTCTCTCTGCCCTTTCCCTGCTCATGCTCTGTCTCTCTCACTCTCTCTCTCAAAAATAAATAAACATCAAAAAAATTTAAAATAATAGAAATAAGATGTATATTTCCCAAATAAATGGAAAACAGAGAAAAGAAGAAGCAAAGAAGAATCTAAATAGGACACTCAATAAGAAGAAATCACATATATTTGTAGTAACGATAAATATAAGTGGTTCGACACTCCTCTTTAAAGATAGTGCTTCTTAGATTAAATAAACCCCAAATCTAACCATATTCTGTTTATAGGAGATGCACATAAAACCTAAAGACACAGAAAGGTGGAATGCAAAAGGATAGAAAATGAAAAACTAAGGGACTATTTGTTGAACAAATTACTAAAGTTTCTGGATGGCAGAAACTTTTTCTCCTCTTATTAATAGACTTCATTTTTTAGAGCAATTGTAGATTCACAGCAAAAGTGAGTACAAAGAGTTCCCACATATCCCCTCCCTCCCTGCCTCTCCCAGCCTCCCCCACCACAGTGGTACATTTGTTATAATCAGTGAACCAACATTGACACATAATTATCACTCAAAGTCCAAAGTTTTTATTTGTAGTCACTTGGTGTGGTACATTCTATAGGTTTTAACAAATGTATCATGTCAAGTATCCATCATTCCAGTATCATACATAAGAATAGTTTCACTTCCCTAAAAATCCCCTGTGCTCCACCTATTCATTGAGACTGTGTCTTATATTTATCTTTTTTTTATTTGCTATAGGGCCATGCTTAGGTGTTTGAACGTCTGTGCTTGGATTTAACTGTCTTACCAAGTCTGTTCTCATATTCATCTCTTCTGATTATTCATGATAATCAGAGAAAATGAAAACTTTTTGGCAGTTCCAAATACTAGATCTTTAATGAAAATGCCACCACTACCAAGTACCTGATGCTTTTGCAGACACTTCAGAAAATGGTATTTCTTGCATAAACAGGAAATAAACCTCTTCAATTTTATCTTCTAGAACTAGGGATGCTTAGCTCAGCTCTATGGAAAATGGACATGTTATTTATAGTAATAAAATAATTTGTTCTGTGAAGGATTATCAAATAATCTTAATTTTTCTGAGTTTGTACTTATTATTAAAAGGACAGGGTCGCCTGGGTGGCTCGGTCAGTTAAGCATCCGACTTCGGCTCAGATCATGATCTCACGGTCCGTGAGTTCAAGCCCCGCATCGGGCTCTGTGCTGACAGCTCAGAGCCTGGAGCCTGCTTCGGATTCTGTGTCTCCCTCTCTCTCTCTCTACCCCTCCCTCACTCACACTTTGTCTGTCTGTCTCTCTCTCTCAAAAATAAATAAACATTAAAAAATGAAAAATAAAATAAAATAAAATAAAAGGACAGCGCCCTATGTGACAATCATAAAAAATCCTTGGACAGAAAGAACATCATCCATCAAATTAACGATTCATCAATTGATTTTAATAAGAGAGTTCTAAGATATTTAAAGACTCAAACTACACTAAAATCCTCTGTATTCTTTTTCTTTTTTTTTTTAAATATGAAATTTATTGTCAAATTGGTTTCCATGCAACACCCAGTGCTCATCCAAACAGGTGCCCTCCTCAATACCCATAACCCACCCTCCCCTCCCTCCCACCCCCCATCAACCCTCAGTTTGTTCTCAGTTTTTAAGAGTCTCTTATGTTTTGGTTCCCTCCCTCTCTAACCTCTTTTTTTTTTTTTCCTTCCCCTCCTCCACGGTCTTCTGTTAAGTTTCTCAGGATCCACATAAGAGTGAAAACATATGGTATCTGTCTTTCTCTGTATGGCTTATTTCACTTAGCATAACACTCTCCAGTTCTATCCACGTTGCTACAAAAGGCAATATTTCATTCTTTCTCATTGCCACGTAGTATTCCATTGTGTATATAAATCACAATTTCTTTATCCATTCATCAGTTGATGGACATTTAGGCTGTTTCCATAATTTGGCAATTGTTGAAAGCACTGCTCCAAACATTGGGGTACAAGTGCCCCTATGCATCAGCACTCCTGTATCCCTTGGGTAAATTCCTAGCAGTGCTGTTGCTGGGTCATAGGGTAGATCTATTTTTAATTTTTTGAGGAACCTGCAGAGTTTTCGAGAGTGGCTGCACCAGTTTGCATTCCCACCAACAGTGCAAGAGGGTTCCCGTTTCTCCACATCCTCGCCAGCATCTATAGTCTCCTAATTTGTTCATTTTGGCCACTCTGACTGGCGTGAGGTGATACCTGAGT
>NW_024420490.1:2079145-2149091 GCF_014898765.1 Herpailurus yagouaroundi
GAACCAAAACCTTAAATTTAACTCCCCATATTTACCCTTCTATATATAAAATACCACTTTTTTTGAAATTACCCACCCAACCCCCCCCCCACCCGCTTCAAAGCTACCCTGATACTTAGGGAAGAGAGAAGAGATGGAAATGGAAGGAAAGATGATGAAGATAAAATTCAAGGCACTCCTCCTCCAGGCCCTTAAATGAAAAGGAAATGTTTTAGCCACGCTTTCAAATAACAGAGGCTTTGCTGGCTAATTTGGGCAAAACAGGGAGTAGGACCATCCTCGAGGAAAAAGAAGGTGAAAAGAGTCTTGAAGCCTAAGTACATTTCAGAGCACCCAGTGCTGCTTGAGAGTGAATGTCAAGCAAGGGCTTCCGACTCTCTGGTTGGCAAATTCTCACTCCTGTCTCACTCTTTGACCATGTTTCCTAGCATTGGAATGTTCAGAGTCACATTGGCTGCTGTAATATGAATTAGAGCAATATATGACTGGCGCCATTTCTGATTCCCAGCTTAAACCTGTGCTTTTGCACCCAAGAGAAACAATGGATCCATAGACCAGAGTGTATTTTGCTACAAAAACATTCATCAGTGTTTGAGCCCCACCTCAGGATGTAACTTGAATCACACTGGAAAATTATGTATTGGAAAATATGTGTCTAATAAATCCAGTGTCATTCAGAGAAAGAAGACCTGTTATTAGGCTGAGGCACTGGCCCGCTATTCATTTTCCCGGTCAAGACCTCCAGGCGTGGCAATTTAAAGTTTAGCTCTGAAACAAACAGCCCTCTCGCCTTGGAAACCTCTTTCTCCCCACTGTTGCTAGGTCCTCCAGCTCTGTGCAAGCACCGTGCGTAATAGCTTCTTGTGAGGAAATGACATTTAGAGCTCTCTCAATCTGTTAGCATAATACCCGCATTTTAAAAATCCTATGTTAGTGAGGCCCTCTCTTCCTTTAAGTCTAAATTTTTCTGCTTCCAAGTTTGAAAATATGTTCAAGGAGCAATTTAAAATTGACACTGGCATTTGTGTGGTGATTTTCTATTTAACAGTGTTGATTTTCCACGTTGAAAATAGCTTCTTTAATGAGCAAAATATAATATTAAAAAATAGCTGTGAATGAAGGGTTTTCTTGCCATAGCTCATTTCCCCAAAGCATTCCTTTCCAAGTAGGTTACTGTGGATGAAAGTACATAATTATTTATTGAGTGGGCTGTTCTGCATTTTGGCTTTCTTTCTAGTGCCTGGCACATAGTAGATGCTCAATAAATAACTGCTTAATGTTTAAATGAATTAATGAGTGCCTGATGAATCAGACCTGCCTCATTATTTTATACTGAACTCCAGATCAATATACCAGTGTTGTACTTTTTGGGGAAAAAAACTTGATTATCTTGAAGGAATATTAACATTGCCATGTGTGTGCTTTTAATTTTTAAAATTATTTTATTGTGAAATTTTTCAAACATACTGCAAAGTTGAAAGAATTTTATGGTGATTATTTGCATACCATCACCTAGTTCCTCCCACTTGTAGTTTACTGTATTTTACCACCTGTATCAAATCATCTTATCTGTTGATGTGTTAAAATTGAAAACATCTGTATGCTCCCTCCATGTCCTGCAGCATTCATGCTACCAATTAGAGTTAAGTATCTGCCTGAAGTTTTCCTTTTGATGTAAAATTTACATGCAATGAAATGCACAAATCTTAAGTGTACATCCCTGAGGTTTTTTGTTTGTTTGTAATGTTTACTTACTTACTTATTTTTAATTTTATTTTTTGTTTTTTAAAACTTACATCCAAATTAGTTAGCATAAAGTGAAACAATGATTTCAAGAGTAGATTCCTTAGTGCCCCTTACCCATTTAGCCCATCCCCCCTCCCACACCCCCTCCAGCAACCCTCAGTTTGTTCTCCATATTTATGAGTCTCTTTTGTTTTGTCCCCCTCCCTGTTTGTATATTGTTTCCCTTCCCTTATGTTCATCTGTTTTGTCTCTTAAAGTCCTCATATGAGTGAAGTCATATGATTTTTGTCTTTCTCTGACTGACTCATTTCACTTAGCATAATACCCTCCAGTTCCATCCACGTAGTTGCAAATGGCAATATTTCACTCTTTTTGATTGCCAAGTAATATTCCATTGTATGTATATCACATCTTCTTTATCCATTCATCCATCGATGGTCATTTGGGCTCTTTCCATACTTTGGCTATTGTGGATAGTGCTGCTATAAACATGGGGGTGCATGTGTCCCTTTGAAACAGCACACCTGTATCCTGTGGATAAATGCCTAGTAGTGCAATTGCTGGGTCATAGAGTAGTTCTAGTTTTAGTTTTTTGAGGCACCTCTATACTGTTTTCCAGAGTGGCTGCACCATCTTGCATTGCCACCAACAATGCAAAAGAGATCCTCTTTCTCCTCATCCTTGCCAACATCTGTTGTTGCCTGAGTTGTTAATGTTAGCCATTCTGACAGGTGTAAGGTGGTGTCTCATTGTGGTTTTGGTTTGTATTTCCCTGATGATGAGTGATGTGGAGCATTTTTTCATGTGTCAGTTGGCCATCTGGATGTCTTCCTTGGAGAAGTGTCTATTCAAGTCTTTTGCCCATTTCTTCACTGGATTATTTGTTTTTTGGGTGTTGAGTGTGATAAGTTCTTTATAGATTTTGGATACTAACCCCTTATCTGAGATGTCATTTGCAAATATCTTCTCCCATTCTGTTGGTTGCCTTTTAGTTTTGCTGATTGTTTCCTTTGCTGTGCAGAAGCTTTTTATTTTGATGAGGTCCCAGTAGTTCATTTTTGCTTTTGCTTATCTTGCCTAAGAAGTTGCTGCAGCCAAGGTCAAAGAGGTTTTTGCTTGCTTTCTCCTCGAGGATTTTGATGGCTTCCTGTCTTACATTGAGGTCTTTCATCCATTTTGAGTTTATTTTTGCGTATGGTGTGGTGTATGAAGTGGTCCAGGTTCATTCTTCTGCATGTTGCTGCCCAGTTTTCCCAGCACCACTTGCTGAAGAGACTGTCTTTATTTCATTGGATATTCTTTCCTGCTTTGTCAAAGATTAGTTGGCCATATGTTTGTGGGTCCATTTCTGGGTTCTCTATTCTGTTCCATTGATCTGTCTGTTCTTGTGCCACTACCATACTGTCTTGATGATTACAGCTTTGTAGTATAGCTTGAAGTCTGGGATTGTGATGCCTCCTGCTTTGTTTTTCTTTTTCAAGACTGCTTTGGCTATTCTGGGTCTTTTCTGGTTCCATACAAATTTTAGGATTATTTGAGAGAGAGAGGGAGAGTGAGAGTGAAGGAGGGACACAGGGAGAGAGAGGGAGACACAGAATCTGAAGCGGTCTCCAGGTTCTGAGCTGTCAGCACAGAGTCCCACGTGGGGCTTAAACCCAAAACCATAACCAACTGAGCCACCCAAGTGCCCTCATCCCTGAGTTTTGGATGCATTCAGACCCCCATCAAGGTATAGAACATTGTCATCACTCCAAAAAGTTCCTTCATGCCTCTTCCCAGGCAGACACCGTCCTCACCTAACACCCTATTCCCCACCAGGAAACCACAGTCCTAATTATTTTCCCTATAGATAAGATTTGCCTCTTCTAGAGCTTTGTATAAATGGAATCATACAATATATATTCCTTTCTGTAAGGCTTCTTCCACTCGGCATATCTTTGAGATACGTGCATATTATAGAGTGTATTGGTAGCTCAATTCTTCTATTGCTGAGTTGTATTCCATTATATGAACATATCATAGTTTGCTTATACATTCCCTTATTGATGGACACGTGGACTCTTTCTACTTTCAACTATTAAAAATAAAGCCACTGTGAACATATGTGCATAAATCTTTCTGTGGACATGATTTTCATTTCTCTTTGGTAGTACCTAGGAGGAATTGCTGCATCATAGGGTTGGTATATGTTTAGTTTATAAGAAGCTGCCAGACCTTTTGCCCAATGGATTGAATACTTAAAAAATTTTTTTTTCAACGTTTATTTATTTTTGGGACAGAGAGAGACAGAGCATGAACGGGAGAGGGGCAGAGAGAGAGGGAGACACAGAATCGGAAACATGGATTGAGTACTTTTAAAGTCATACCAACAATATATGAGAGCTCTGATTGCCCCAAATCCTTGCCAACATTTGGTGCCTATTCAAATATCTTGCCCGTTTAAAAAAAACTTTGTTTTGTTTTAAATTATTAAGTTTTAGTTCTTTATATATCCTGGATGCCAGTCCTTTGTCAGATAATATGTTTTCTAAAGCTTTAGGGCTTTTACTTTTATGTGTAGGTCTGGGATATATTACAAGTCAATATGTGTATGGTGTGAGGTGGAAGGCTGATGTTATTTTTTTTTCCCCCTTTACATATGGATACCCATTTATTCCAGCAGCATTTGTTGAAAAGACTCTTCTTTTCCATTTGGATTCCTTTAGTGACATTATAAAAAATAAGATGACCATATAATTGGGGGTCAATTTCTGGGCGCTATTCAGTTCTGTTGATCTATTTGTCAGTCATTAGACCAGTACCACACTGTTTTAATGATTTTAGCATTGTAGTAAGTCATGAAATTAGGAAGTGTAAGTTCTTAACTTTGATCTTTATTTTCAAAGTTGTTTTGGCTATTCCACATCCCTTGATTTTTCATGTATTTCTATACTTACCTTGTCAATTTCTATAAAAAACTCTGCTGAAAGTTTGATTGGAATTGCATTATATCTCTATAGATTCAATTTGGGTGAACTGACATCTTAGTAATATGGAATGTTCTAATCTATGATATGATATATCTCAACATTTATTTAGATCTTCTTTGATTTCTCGCAGTGATCCTTTACATTTTAAAATGTAGAGACCCTAGAAGGCTTTTGTTAGATTTATTATGTTATGTTTTATGTTATAATTATGTTATATATATTATATATAACATGTTAGAATGACTTTGTAATTGTTGATGCTATAGATGGGATCCATTTTTAAATTTCATTTCCCAACTGTTTGTGACATTACTTGATTTTTTAAATTAACATATCTTGTGACTGCTAAATTCATTTATTAGTTCTAGCATTTATTTTGTGATTCTTTAGGCTTTTGTATGTAAATAGTTTTGTCATCAGCCAATATATTCCTTTTTAGTCTTTCTGTCTCTTATTTCTTTTAATTTTAATTTTCTGCCAGACTGAATTGCCTGAGACCTCCTGTACAATATTAAATAGAAGTGATGACAGTAGCAACCTTGCCTTTTCTTAGTATTACAGAAGAAACATTCAGACTTTCAGTATTAAATATGAAGTTAGCTGCAGGTTTTTAAAAGATGGTTTAAAAAAATTTTTGTAACATTTATTTATTTTTGAGAGACAGAGAGAGACAGAGCACAAGTGGGGGAGGGGCAGAGAGAGAATGAGGCCCAGAATCCAAAGCAGGCTCCAGGCTCTGAGCTGTCAGCACAGAGTCCAATGAGGGGCTCGAACCCACAAACCGTGAGATCATGACCTGAGCCAAAGTCAGACACTTAACTGACTGAGCCACCGGGTGCCCCAAAAAGATGTTTTTTATCAAGTTGAATAAATTTCCTTTTATTCCTAGTTTGCTAAGGGTTTGTATGATGAGTGAGTGGATTATTTTTCTGCACCTAGTCAAATTATGGTATAGTTTTTCTCCTTTATTCTGTTAATATGGTAGATTGCTTTGACATTAAATGTTAAACAATCTTGCATTCCTGAGATAAACCCTACTTGGTCATCATGTATTATCATTTTGATATATTGTTGGATTCCATTTGCTAATATTTTTTTAAAGGTTTTTTTTGCATCTATGTTCATGAAGGTTATTGGTCTATAAATATCTTTTTTGGGCTGCCTTTTTCATGTTTTAGAATTAAGATGATGCTGACCACACAAAATGAATTGGGCAGTATTATTTCATTCTTTATTTTCTAAGAGAGTTTTGGTAAGATTGGTGTGATCCCTTCTGTAAGTGTGATAGAATTTACAAGTGAAACCATCTGAGTTTGGAGTTTCCTTCTCAGAAAGCTGTTTAACTATGAATTTAATTTTTTTAATAAATACAGGAATATTATCTTTCACACCCTCAATCCAATCCATCAGCAAATCCTATTGGCTTGACCTTCAGAATATATCCAGAAACTCACTTCTTATCACCTCTTCGGCTACCACCTTCCACCAAGCATCTCTGGTCTCTTTCTGGATTATTGCAGTGACTGCTTTGCTGGATTTTTTGCTTCTGCCCTTGCTCCTGACAGTCTGTTCTCAATATAGCAGCTATTGTGCTGCTTAATGTTAAGTCAGATTGTGTCACTTCACAAAACCCACAGCCAGAGTAAAAGTCAAAATCCTTGCAGTAGCCTATAAGATTTCACATGGTCTGGCACTACATTACCCCTATCACCTCTCATTCTTCTACTCTCTCTCTCTCTCTCTCAGCTGCTCCTCTCCACACTGTCCTCTTTGCTGTTCCTTCAACATACCTTGAACATACCTTGCCCCATGGCCTTTGCACCTGCCTCCTCCCTCTTCCTCCCCTCCCCCACCTCAGCACATATTCTCCTTAAATATTCATAAGTCTTGTTCCCTCATCTCCTTTAGGTCTTTGTGCAAATGTCATCTTCTAAATGGAGCCATCCCTGACCACCTAATTTAAAATCCCCAGTGACCCCTGGAATTCCCTGTCCTTTTTTCCTTTTTTCTTGTTCTCTATACACTTATGACTTTCTAATGTACTATGACATTTACTTATCTTGTTTATTGTTTGTCCTTTCTATAAGGTCTATGAGAGCATGGATTTTTGCTTATTTTAGGTACCACTGTATCTGAGAATCTAAAACAGTGCCTGGTAAATAGAAGCTACTCAATACATATTTGTGTAAGGAATAAACTGTGCTCCTAGATTCACAACCTTGTCTAAATCATATGGTATTTGGGGGGCACATAGGTGGCTCAGTCGGTTAAGCATCCGACTTTGGCTCAGGTCATGATCTCGTGGTCCATGAGTTCAAGCCCTGCGTCAGGCTCTGTGCTGACAGCTCAGAGCCTGGAGCCTGCTTCGGATTCTGTGTCTCCCTCTCTCTCTGCCCTCACCTGCTCATGCTCTGTCTCTCAAAAAATGAGTAAAAATGTTAAAAATTTTTTTTTTAATTTTAAATTATATAGTATTTTCAAGAAAGGAAAACTAATATGTCAAAGTGTTCCAAAACCAGCTCTAATGACAGTACCTTTTTCCTAATACTCTTAATCTTCATCATTTAAAAAAATAAGATTTTTTTTAAGTCTGTATCTTTTGTAAATAAATGGTACCATAAAACAACAATTTTGTATCTTTGTTCAGCAACAGTGTCACAGAACTTATCCTCAGGAGCAGTGAATTATTTTATAACAGTTGATGGAATTGACAGGTGAGGTTGCTAAATGAAAATGCTATCAATCCCACAATCTTTAACTGTGTTACAATATTTTAAAATATAGAACACCTTAATATGATTCTTATTCAGTAAAAATGTGTATAGGAAAGAGAGAAGCCCTGCTGTGAGTTTATGATGATTTGAATAAATGAAGTTTGCAAACATCAGTAGTTAAACTATCCCTTTGTTTGTGTGCCCCTGAAGTTTTCACACTCTGGGGTAAGGCCTAATGGTAAGATTTGAGAATTCATAGAAGTATGTCTATGCCTGAAACATGGAAAAGGATGCTTGTGAAAGGAGAGGAAGGAAAGAAGACCACCACTGTTAGGAGGGATTGCATATATAGAGAAGTTGAGCTGAAATTGATTTCCTCAAAACTATTTATGCCCTTGTATCCCTTGGAAAGTCTTTGTATAACCCCAGCTTGAAGACTGCTGCTATTGTTTTAACTCCATTCTTCTGCAGTTTTGGCTCTCTTAAATCATTTTGGTAGGCATGGATTTTTTGGAGGGGAAAGGATATTTATGATATAGATTTTTTTTTTCAACGCTTATTTATTTTTTTTTGGGACAGAGAGAGACAGAGCATGAACGGGGGAGGGGCAGAGAGAGAGGGAGACACAGCATCGGAAACAGGCTCCAGGCTCCGAGCCATCAGCCCAGAGCCCAACGCGGGGCTCGAACTCACGGACCGCGAGATCGTGACCTGGCTGAAGTCGGACGCTTAACCGACTGCGCCACCCAGGCGCCCCAAGATTTTTAATAACTGTAGGCTGGCCTAAGATTTTCTTTACATCTGCAATGATGAATATAGAGCCTGAGTTTAAGGATGCTTGTGACGTTATCCCACATGTGTGACTAGTCTCCACTGAGAGAGATGCGTTGTCATTCCTCACAGGGTCTTCTGTGGGCTACAGAGCCTTCATTGTGACTGGTGGAAAATTACAGCTTCTTCTAACTGCATTATAACCCACAGTATGTGGAAGCTCTTAAAGAATGTTAATGTAAGCTTCTAAGTCAAATCTCTCACTTCTTTCTAAATTTCTTTGGAAATTTCCCATGTATACTTGAAAAGAGAATCATATTGTACTTGTCTTTGTAGCTGTGTTTTTCCTGTTAGACCAGAGTATTATCTATCTATTACTATATAACAATTACCCCAAAACTTATTGGCCTATAATGATAAAACTTTGTCACCCCATAGTTTCTGTGAGTCAGAAATTCAGGCATAGTTTAGCTGGATGGGTTTGGTTCAGGTTGTCTCATGAAGTTGCAGTTAAGACATGGGCTACCCTCATCTGAAGGCTTGACTGGGGTAGGAGAATCGATTGCCACAGTCATGCAAGGACTGTAGGAAGAAGGTCTCAGTTCCTTGTCAATTGTCAGCAAAAGGTCCTAGTTTTGCTTCATGTGAGACTCTTCATGGAGCTGCTTGAGTATCTATACAACATGGCTGCTCTCTTCCCCCAGAGTGGTTGATCAAAGGAAGAGAGTAAGGAGGAAATCACAATGCCTTTTATATCCTAAGCTCAGATGTCATAGACTGTCACTTCTACCATTCTATTCATTTGAAGCAAGTCATTAAATACAGGTTGCATTTAAGGGAAAAGGAATTAGTTTCTACCTTTTGAAAGAAGGAGTATCAGATAATTTGTGAACATATTTCAATACCACTACAGCCATATATCTGGATCAAAAGTAGATTGCTCTTTTTCTTTGGCTAAGAAATTCCATGTTAGGTAAAGCCAGGATAAAAATACTGTTTCTGTTTTTCAAGGAGGCTCAGATACAACGAATGATAGACGTACTTACACAGTTAAAAAATGGTGGTCTGAGATTAGCTCAGATCTTCTGACTATGATAACTCCTACTGCTTGATAGTGGTTTTCATCAATTATGTCAATAAACACTTGAGAATAAGTCTTTCTGTTAATAACTCACCAGTATATTATTGAAAACTGCCCATAATGCATTGCATATTTCTTGTACTTATTTGAGCCTCATTAAAATATTTCATTGGTATGATATCCCCAGTAACTAAAGAAGAAACAGATTCCTATGAAAGATACCATTTCCATGGAAACTATTTTCAGTTGCTCAGATTATCTTTCAAAATACTTGGTGTGTTCATTGAAAATGACACATTGGAAAATAAAAATTTATTTTGTTTACTTTTAATGGCTTGAACTTTTGTGTATCAATCTACAGAGATTTTTCAATTAATAAGCTTGTAGCTGTGAGTTGGCAGAATGACAACATGTATACTCTTTGTGGTCTTTGGAACATCATTATCCTCTCCTCAAAGGTCAGAGATAGAGGTGCTGATAATTTGGGTCCTTGTTAGCAGAAAAGACAGGAAAACAACTGAAGTCATTATTTCTCAACTGTTTGCAAAATAGTTGAAATTTGATTTCAGAGACTCAATATTATAACAGATTTTTCTGTTTGTTTATAAACAGTAGTTGAACTTGGCTCTTGAAAAGCTCATACAACTTTTGAGTAGATAATACTCCTTGCATATTACTAGCAAATCAGTCCCTTTAAAAATAATGGCCTGCACATCAGTGCTGGATACACACCTGTACTGCATTGTCACACAGCTCACATTGCTTACAAGTTCGCTGAGCTGAAGGAAAGATTGATCATCGTTCTGGAAAAAGGCTGGAAGATGGTCCCAAGTTCTTGAAACCTGGTGATGCTGCCATCGTTGATATGGTTCCTGGCAAGCCTGTGTGTGTTGAGAGCTTCTCTATCTTCCTCTGGGCCATTTTGCTGTTCGTGACATGAGACAGACAGTTGCCTTGGGTGTCATCAAAGAAGGCAAGAAGGCAGCTGGAGCTGGCAAGGTCACCAAATCTGCCCAGAAATCTCAGAAGACTAAAAGAATATTATCCCCAGTACCTGCCACGCCAGCCTTAATCAGTGGTGGAAGAGCGGTGTCACAACTGTGTCAATTGGCCATTTAAGTTTAATAGTAAAAGACTGATTAATGATAATAATGCATCATAAAACCTTCAGAAGAAAAGGGAAATGTTTTGTGGACCATTTGTGTGTGTGTGTGCATGTGTGTGTGGCAGTTTTAAGTTATTAGTTTTTAAAATCAATACTTTTTAATGGAAACAACTTGACCAAAAATCTGTCACAGAATTTTGAGACCCATTAAAACAAAAGTTTAATGAGAAAAAGAATAATGGCCTGGTAAGAACGTCCTAAAACCATTCAATGAATGCTCCCACAGAAAGCTCCCCATAATTGTCACTGGTTTTGTTATAATGGCTCAACAAGAAAGTTATTCTATTTTGTCATGCCACTGGTTCTTCATCCTAGACATATGACTACAAGCAGTATACTTTGTGGCAAGTCCCCCAAATTATAACATTCTCAGCCAATCTTTTAAAACGAAAAATCCCTTCGGGAATAGGGGAAGCGCTTAGCAGAGGCACTTGTGTGAGGCACTTGATTGAACAAGAAAGTACAAGTATCTTTGTCTTTTGGTTTCTCCCCTAAGTTATCTATACTATGAGTCACCTCATGGTGTATTATAAAACGAGCATACCTGATCCTCAATTACGTTTCTATTGAAATATTACAACATGTTTGTCTTTAGCAGGGGGAGGATGCAACAATAACACATCATTTGCTGGTACTGACAGCTGTGTGGTCTTTGGGGAAGGCTGAGTTAGGGGAAAAAGAGAGGCAGGATCTTATTGTTGAGGTTGATAATTAGAATCGTGCTCTCTGCTCTCAGTGCAGTATCCAGGCACCCTGTGAGGCGGTAGGCTCACTCTCTCACTGGTCTCACTCCAAATTTGCTTTGTTAGAGGCAGAGCTAGTGGAATGAGGATCGGACATAGAATAAATAACCCAAGAGAGGCAGGAGTAGCAGCATTAGAAGGCAAGGGAGATAGGTTAGCCAGATTCGTTTCTGGGCTCCAGGTTTATACTGTGGCAATAGTCAGACTTGACCTTTTGGGAGGCAGGGAGTGTCTATTTATTGTTATTTTAAAATAACACTAGTTCTTGGGGCGCGTGGGTGGCTCAATCAGTTAAGCATCCAACTTCTGCTCAGGTCATGATCTGACTATTTGTGAGTTCGAGCCCCATGTCGGGCTCTATGCTGACAGCTTGGAGCCTGGAGCCTGCTTCCGATTCTGTGTCTCCCTCTCTCTCTGCCCCTCTCCCGCTCGTGCGCGTGCGCTCTCTCTCTCTCTCAAAAATAAAAAAATAAACATTAAAAGAATTAAAAAGTAACACTGATTCTTGACAAAATACAGATAAATACAAAGAAGGAAAACAAACAAGAAAGGTCATATTCTCACTGTTCAGAGAATGTACGTTAACACTGAAAACATACCAAACTTCACATATGTACATGTTTAGAAAATGTAGGTAAAAAAGAAAGATACAAACAAATAGCACAGACATCTTTTCTTGCTCACTTTCCCAGCCCATTTTTTTTCCCCCAAAGGTGACTGCTGTTAACAGTTTCTTAGTATCCCTTAAGAAAGAATAAAAACCTATCTGGGATTGAAGGAGTGAAAAATCATCTCAGATTTTGGTGGGGGGAAAGGAAGTCCTTCTATTATTAAAACTAGGGAGATAGACACATAAATTCAGATGCAAAGTTACCAGAAAACATTCTTTCTCCAATGATTGTGCAGCAGCTGCAATATGCCGAAATGGCACCCCTTGTGAGTGGCTCCCGGTTTCTTACTGATGACAGCCCTCCAGCCCCACTTTTGCTACATCCATCTATTATCAAGAGACCCAATCCTGCTAAAGTCCCCTAACCTCAAGACAGCACTCAATCCCTAGTTGAACTCCCCTTCTAACACTACTTCAGAAAAGTAACCAACCCAGAACTGATCACCACTCTCTTAAACCTTCCTTACAATCCTTCAGCGAGAACCCAAATCTTATAAAAGATGTTTCTCTCTTCCTTGTTGTTGAGCAGCACTCCGTGGTTCTCCCAGAGGACCCTCCCTCGCTGCATCGAGCGAGACAATAAATCTAACCTTGTCATACTTCAAGTTTATCCTTGGTAGTCTTTGGCTGATTCGGCTTTAAGGTAACAAATTTTGTATTCATCTACCTGCTTTTTAATTTACAGAAGTGATTTGCTTTACACACTGAATTACACATGCCTTTTTGGTTTAATGATACATCTTGGAGGCCCATCTATATTACAACATAAAGGTCCACTCCTGCAAAGGATCCATAATAAGAATTACCATAATTTGTTTAAACTTAAGTCCCCTATTGACATGTACTTTGGATGTTCCTAGATTTTTACTATTGAAAAGAAGGTTGCAATTAACATCTTTACACACGTATTACTATACATTTGTGGTTGAACTACCTAGCATCTACTTCCAGCCTCTCCCTTCTCAATAGTACCCAGCTTTTCTATCTGGGGAACACATCCCATCCTTATCTTTGGGGGTTGATGCTGATTGATTTAAATCATGTAGCAAAATCACAGGACGCCTAAGTGGCTCAGTCGGTTAAGCATCTGACTTCAGCTCAGGTCATGGTCTCACAGTTCTTGGGTTCAAGCCCCGTGCTGGGCTCTGTGCTGACGGCTCGGAGCCTGGAGCCTGCTTCCGATTCTAGGTCTCCCTCTCTCTCTGCCCCTCCCCGGCTCACACTCTCTCTCGCTCTCTGAAAAATAAATAAACATAAAAAAATGAATAAATGTTAAAATATTAAAAAATAAATAAAATAAATCATGTAGCAAAATCAGAGGCCTTAATTCAGCCCTATTAGGCTAAACATGAGCATTGTTTCTTGGAACATTGACACTGAAGTGCTTTCTATATCCTGCAATATCTATATCCCCAAATGGAACTGCTAATCATTTAATGAACACTATGGAAAATATTGGTTGGAGAAAACTAACCCTGGAAATCAGAGGGGAGAGAGTATGATGTTGTTCGGCTGCTGGATCGCCCAACCCTGAAGTCCGCCTGTGGCAGATGCTATCAGTGCCCTGCCCGTATCCACTTGTCTTTACCACTTCAGCGCACGCTGGCCTGATTTCTGTCAGTACTAAACTCTTTGCCTCAGGGCTTTCTCTTACTGCTGGAGTCCCCTTTGCCATCCACTCAGCAGAATGGAAGGAATGTCCCTGAAGGGCAGCTCTCAACCAGTGACTCATTACGTACCTCACCCCCCTAGGGTGGATTACCTCCAAGGCATATGTTTTACACAGGCTCTCAAGGGTTCCTCCCTGGAATTAAACTCCAGTTATCCACAGTGGAAATTAGCTTGATAATATACCCAGCATTGGCTCTCTTCTCACCTGTCTTACTTTTCTACCCTTTCCTTGGTGTTTCCTTCACATCCCCCAAACCAACCCAAACTATGAAACATCTTACACTCGAATTTTCCAAGTCTTTGAGCCAACAAACCTCCTTTATTGTTTAAGCCAGATTGCATTGATTTTGTGTTACTTTCTAGAAAAGCGTTCTGACAATACATATCTTTCGTGGGCATATCCAAGGAGTCATTTTTTTTTAAATATATGAAATTTATTGTCAAATTGGTTTCCGTACAACACCCAGATGCCCGAGGAGTCATTTGTGTAGACATATCTGAGCAGTGAGTATGTGGGGACTAAAAGGTACACACATTTTTCATTTGGATAAATATTGTCCTCCAGAATGGGCGTATCAATTTGCAAAAGATTTGTCTCTTTAAAAAGTAACCCATGTTAGGGGCGCCTGGGTGGCGCAGTCGGTTGGGCGTCCGACTTCAGCCAGGTCACGATCTCGCGGTCCGTGAGTTCGAGCCCCGCGTCGGGCTCTGGGCTGATGGCTCGGAGCCTGGAGCCTGTTTCCGATTCTGTGTCTCCCTCTCTCTCTGCCCCTCCCCCGTTCATGCTCTGTCTCTCTCTGTCCCAAAAATAAATAAACGTTGAAAAAAAAAAAAAAAAGTAACCCATGTTATAGTTACCCAGATGTTACCCTTTTCTTTGCAAAACTGCCCAAAGTTACTGAGCACTAAAGTGAGTTTGAATAACCTGAAGCTTTTAAGGATTGTTGTCACCTGTTCCAGAAACTGCCACCTAATCAATTATGCTTCACACATACCTGAGGATTTTCTATAGCAACCCTAAAGAGAAATAACATGTGTGGGGCAACCTGACTGGGTGGAGGCTGGTGGGGTGGGTGGTGAACGAATTCACCCAAGGTAGAACAAAGGAGATAGAAATTTACTGAATACACACAAGGGAGCACGGGTAGGACAGCACAGGAGAGACTGTCTGCCAGGAGACAGTGATGAGGGGCTATAATTATAGGGGGGGAGTGAGGGAGTATGGGAATGTACAGAGTTTTTCTGTTTTGGTACCTGTGCTCGGTTGTAAATAGCCTATTGGTCAGTTAGGGCTTATGGATAGTTTGAAGTGGGTTGCCTGATGAGCCTGTTTGCATTCAGCCTGGTAGTCGATAGTCGCTGTGGGCCCTCTTTACCTTACCCAGGTTGCCTAAAAGCAGCCTCTACGCATCATTTTTCCTTTTTATGGAGTTTCTCATTTATTCACTATCATTGCAACTTTGTGTGAATTATCTTCCCATTAACAGCTTTGGTTTTACAGCTAGTCATCAATTGAACATTGTAGCAGTGTTGAATTAAACTATTGATTGATTTCACATGGGGTGAGCAAGTAACGTTATATAGCATCATCTTAAATTCTCTTGCAAGCCAAATGATTTCCCCACCCCTGGACATAGTAATGTCACCAGGAAAGATATGGATAGAAATATCTCTTCTTTTGAGATGTTGGGTTTCTTGGAGGATTTTGTTTACTAATCTAATATTAATCTAGTATTACTGATGATCTAAATGCCATCTTATATGAACAAACTTTTACAATATACATAATGTCTTTGAGCCAAAAGTAACTAGGTTTCAACCTTTTTGGTAACAAAAACTAAATCTGTTATGAGCATAGATTAGTCTAGACCACTTGGGGTTCCATTTTAGAACACACCATGTTGGCACACTTGGGTGGCTCAGTCCGTTGAGCATCCTACTTCAGCCCAGGTATCATCTCACTGTTCCCGAGTTCAAGCCCCACATCTGGCTTGCTGCTGTCAGTGCAGAGCCTGCTGCAGACTCTCTGCCCCTCCCCTGCTTGCTCTCTCTCTTTCTCTCTCTCTCAAAAATAAAAATAAATGTTAAAAGAAGAAGAAGAACACACCTCTAATTCAGCTGACTCTTAGAACTCTCAGAAAGGTGAACTAGTGTCCCCCCAACCTCCATCTTATCTGCCTCTTTAAAGTCTTCCTTTGCTGGGGCACCTGGGTGGCGCAGTCGGTTAAGCGTCCCACTCTTGATTTCAGCTCAGGTCATGATCTTGCGGTTTGTGAGTTCGAGCCCCGAGTCAGACTCTGTGCTGACAGTGTGGAGCCCGCTTGGGATCCTCTCTCTTTCTTTCTCTCTCTCTCCATCCCTCCCCCACTTGTGCACTCTCTCTCTTTCAAAATAAGTAAATAAAACTTAAAAAAAAAAATAAAGTCTTCCTTTCCCAAAGTGAGATTTTGGCACACTTTATAGTAGAGATTTGCCCTGCTCATCATCTTGCCTGTGAAATCACATTGACAATTTCAGTGATTAAGGTTAAGGGTAGAAATAGAAATTTCAGCACCTATAATTTAGTAGTACCACAGAGAAAGAGACAAAAGATTTGTTTGATGGGCCAGAATATACTCTATTTTGGCTAAATGTTCTCTATGCACTTGAAGAAAAATGTGTATTTTGCAATATTTTGAAATGTTGCATAAATGTTAACTAGGCATTTTGTTGATAGTGGTGTTCAAGTCTTCTGTATCCTTATTTGTTTTTTTGTCTATTTGTTCTTTCAATTATTGAGAAAAGGCAAATCTCTGAGTATAATTATAGATTTGTCTATTTCTCCTTATACTTACATCAGTATTTTTCCAAATATTTATTTTTGAGGGAGCACAAGCAGGGGAGGGGCAGAGAGAGGGGGATCTGAAGCAGGGTCTGTGCTTTGAACTTGCGAACTGTGAGATCATGACCTAGGCTGAAGTCAGACACTTAATGGACTGAGCCACCCAGGTGCCCCTATTTGTATCAGTCTTTAATTCATGTAATAATTCTTTTATTAGGTGCATGCAAATTTAAGATTGTCATGTCCTCTTGCTGAATTGCGCTCTTTATGAAATGACCCTGTACTCTTGTTAATATTTACTCTGAAATCTACTTTGCCTTATAATAATATAGCGGCTCCTGCTTTTTTTTTTTTTAGATCAGAATAACATGGTATATATTTTTCCATTTTTTTTAAAGTTTGTTTATTTATTTTGAGAGAGAAAAAGTGAGAGGGAATTCCAAGCAAGCTTCATGCTGTCTGTGCAGGGCCTGACGCGGGGCTCAATCCCAGGAACCATGAGATCATGGTTTAAGCTGAAATCAAGAGTCAGATGCTTAATTGACTGAGCCACCCAGGCACCTCTCCATTTTTTTATTTTTAACCTACTTGTGTCTTTATATTTAAAGTACATTTCTTAAACGTAGCATATAGTTGGGTCTTTTTTTTTTCTTTTTTTTTTTTAAATTTTTTTTTTTAACGTTTATTTTTGAGACAGAGAGAGACAGAGCATGAACGGGGGAGGGGCAGAGAGAGAGGGAGACACAGAATCGGAAACAGGCTCCAGGCCCCGAGCCATCAGCCCAGAGCCCAACGCGGGGCTCGAACTCACGGACCATGAGATTGTGACCTGAGCTGAAGTCAGACGCTCAACCGACTGAGCCACCCAGGCGCCCCTCTTTTTTTTTTCTTAATCCAATTTGATGATCTCCATTTTCATTGGGTGTTTAAATCATTTACATTTAATGTTTTATTAGTTATTTATTGCTGTAGAATAATACTGTCACAAACTTAGCAGCTTGAAACAACACACATTTATTATCTCGCTGTTTCTGTGAGTCAGAAATTCAGGCACAGCCTAGCTGAGTTTTCTACTTTCTACTTCAGTTTTCTACACAAGGTTGCAATTGAAGTATTGGGCAGGGTTGAGGTCTCATCTGAGGCTCAAACAAAAAAGAATCCGTTTCTAAACTAATGTGATGAGAGTATTCAGTTCTTTGCATGCTGTCAGGATGAAGGCCACTTTCAATTACTTGCCACATGGACTTCTTCATATGATGACTTCCTTCATCAAGGCTAGCAAAGGAAACTGTTAATAGAGAGAGTCTGCTTGCAAGATGGAAGTTCCAGTCTTATATAACAATCGTGATGGTAACATCTCATATTCTGTTAGTTAGAAACAAGTCACAGGTTCCATCTACACTCAAGAGGAGGGCATAAATACAAGGAGACAGGGATAATTGGGGTCCATCTTAGAGTCTTTCCTCCACATATGTGATGATAGATATGGCTGTACTTATATCTACCATCTTTCTATTTTTACCATCTTTTATTTGCTCCTTTTTTCTCCTTTTCTCTCATATTTTGGATTCGTTGAGTAATTTTTATGATTCCATCTTATCTCTTTTGTGGCTTTTTATCTTATTTATATTATAAAGTATTATAAATAATACAAAAAGTTACCCACACGAGTAATACAAAATATTACCCCAGTCTGCTTTCAAGTGATCTTGTACTACTTCCTATATAGTATAAAGATCTTACCACAACTTACCATTTCTCCCCTTCTGACTCTTGTGCTATCATTTTCATATATTTTACTTCTACATATAATATGAACCTCAAATACATTTTTTATATTCTTGCTTTAAATGGCTGATTATCTTATAAAGAGACTTACATAATGACAAAAATTTCTTTTAATTTACCCATATGGTTACCATTTCCAGTACTCTGTTTTTGTGTGATCAAGATTTTCATCATTATCATTTTTCTTATTTACTATTTCATATATATAAGGCCTGCTTACAATGAATTATTTCGTCTTTTGAATGCTGAAAACAATATTTTGCCTCCATTTAAAAAAATTTTTTTAACGTTTATTTATGAGAGTGAGATAGAGTCGGGTAGGGGAAGGGCAGAGAGATGGAGACACAGAATCTGAAGCAGGATCCAGTCTCTGGACTGTTAGCACACAGCCCAATGTGGGGCTCAAACCTACAAACCGTGAGATCATGACCTGAGCTGAAGTTGGACTCTTAACTGACTAAATCACCCAGGTGCTCCCTCCATTTTTTTTTAAAGATATTTTTGCTGGGTATAGAATTCTAGGTTAACAGTTTTTTCTTTTGGTACTTCAGAGATATCATTTCACTGTCCTTCAGCTTGCATTGTTTATGAAAAGAAATCTGTTCTCATTGTTATCTTTCTTCTCCCATACTTACTATGTATTTTTTCCTCTGGCGGCTTTTAATATTTTCTCCTTATCACTGGTTTTTAAATTTTTGATTATAAGTGTCGTATGTGGTTTTCTTCATGTTTTTGCACTTGAGGATTTGTTTAGCTTCTTGAATCTGTGGGCTTAAAGTCTTCATCAGATTTGAAAATTTTTGTCCATATTTCTTCAAATATATTTTTTGTCTTCTGCATTCCCCTTCTCTTTTTACATACATATATATTTGTCCATTTGAAGTTGTTTCACAGACCATTGATTCTTTTCCCCCCCCCCCCACACACACACACACACTCCCAACTCTGGATGTTTCATTTTGAATTGTTCCTATTAGTAAGTATGTAAGTTTACTAATATTTCCTTCTGCAGTAGCTAACGTGGCTACTTAATTAATTCCAATTAATTCCATCAAGTGTATGTTTCATCTCAGACAGTATAATTTTAATCTTTAGGGATTTGAACTGGGTCTTTTTCAAATCTTCCATGTGTCTATTTAATATGTTCGGTCTTTCCTCTATATTTTGAATATATGGAATCCAGTTATAATTTTTTCCTTGTGTTTGTGTTACTTCTGCATGAGTTTTAATTCATTGAATTTTTTCTAATTTTGGGTCATTTTCCTGCTTCTTTGCTATTGTCTTATAGGGTGCCATATATTTTTGGATTACTGTAAATATTCTTGAGCTTTGTTCTGGGGGGCAGTTAAGTTACTTGGAAACAGTTTTATACTTTTGAGTATTGATTTTTGAGTGTTGTTAGGTGAGATCAGAGCATTAAGTAGTCTAGTGTTATTTCTCCCCTACTACTAAGACAAAACCCTTTTCAGTATTCTACCCACTTCCCTATGAATTTCAAGTTTTCCATCCAGCCTGGTAGGAATGAGCACTATTCCTGGTCCTGTGAGTTCTTCAGAGATTTATCCCTTTAAACTTCTCTGGAGTTCCTTTCCTCATGTGCATGTACTGATCTATACTCAGCTGAATAGTCAGAGGGGACCCTCTGCAGATCTCCAGAGTTCTCTTTCTATGTAGCCTTTTCTTCTTTGATAACTTACTGCCTTGGCTTCCTTGGATCCCAGCTCTCTGTTCTAAATTTGGGTGCCTGTCAGGACTGTTCTGGGTTTTTTCCTTCCTACAGTAAGCTTGAGCAATCATAGGGTGCATCTCATTTGCTTATTTGTGTATCTTTTGGAGATCATTGTCTTTTGTTGCCTGATATTAATGTCATAAAAAACATTTTTTATACCTTATCTCCATTTTTGGGGTGTATCTGTCAAGAAATTAAATCTGGCACCTATTATTCTGTCTTAGCTGGAAATGGACATATCATCTAAGTCCCCTTTCATTTTTAATCCTCTACATGCAATCAGTAGTCAATTAATAGTTGAGCTAACATTTATATATGTCTTATATTCTTTTAAAAAAAGATGTAAGTCTGTTTTAGGTTGGATACTTCAAGTGTAGACCCTGAGATGTAGACTTTTTTTTTTTGCAAATACCTTATTGAGGAAGTTTTCTCAGAAGGGAATTGAGGAGAGCAGTACAGGACAAGAGAAGGAGTCAAGCAGGGTTGTGATATCAGCTGGAGACTATCTCATTCTGATCCTTTGGGGAGTTCTACAGCACAAATTGTATCACAAAGTTGGTTCCACCTTTAGATGAATGTGGGAATGGGAGGACTTTTGTACATCCTTGTCTCTAAGTTAATGAGAATAAGCTGCTTCTTGCAGGAAATGACTTCCCCAGTGACACAGCTCCCAATCAAGCAATGACTGTATTTTTTAAGGAAGGAGGCAGCTGCAAGCTATTAATAACCAACATTCACAGTGTGTATGGGTTGGATATATGGACTGAGTAAAGGGATCTGGGAAGAACAACAGCAACATTCCCTATATTGTTTTAGGAGTCTTTATCTCCAAAATGCCTTGTACTCAGTAAGCATTCTATATGTTAGTACCTTAATGTATAGAACTACAGCAATAGCACATTTCCAAGGAATAAGTTATTTCATATGGGTCAATTTTTTTAGAGATTAAAGATTGTACTTTTAAAAACTTCTTGATAAGAATGTTTCTAAAATATATCGTATATTTTCCTTACATCACACAGAAGATAGTGAGATCAAAATGGTCTTTCCATGTTGACTCAGGGTGATAATTTAGGAACCTTAAACACTTTGCAGGGGTGCAAGTTAGTAGGATCTTCCTTTCTAAATCTTTAGGTGAATTTTAGGAGCTACTGTACAAGGCAGTATGCTGGGCTGTCAGATATCAGCTGTCATTACCCGTAATAGTACACTGGGTTCTTGAAGGTTTCTTCAACTTCACATCTCTGAGAACTGAGAAGTCTGAAGATCAAAGATGTCAAGTTTGTGAGAAAATAAGGTGTGGATTACATCCTGAGGATTTCTCCTAGAATGGATTACAGGGCTTTAGTTCTTTGGCAATTGACAGATTGTATGATGTATGAGGTGTTAAAGCATGCTCATGCTTGCTTCTCATTCGTAGCTCTGCCCTGTAGACTGGGGCTTTCTAAACTTCAACATCTGTGGGAACCCTGTAATCAGAGTCCATCCATGGTTCAATTGATGATTGACTTTTCAAATGAGAGAGTTGATTTGACAAATTTCATTCATATGGGCATTAAGGAATTGAAAAGACAAAATTTGCTTTTACTAATTTTCTGACTTGAACTTTTAGAAGTCATTTGTTGCTTTTATAGTCTGATGTTAAGGAATGTTTTAAAGTAGGTGAAGAATTGCTTCTTGGCCTTTAGGCTAAGGTCAAGTGTAGCATCTGTTCTTATCAGTTTAAAGTAGGTGAAGAATTAAAATGGAGTGTAAGAAAAGGAGATTGAGTTTGCAATTCAGTATTTCATGGTCTCCAGAACCTTTGTTCTTTTTTCCAAAATGGCAGTGAATTTAGTGGTGCATTTCGTGTGGTAACAAGGGTTTATTTATGTATCTGCCCTAAATTGAAGCTGAAAATATAAAGTGTCCTGATCCCTGGAGCTGTTCTTCTTTGTGATGTCCTTACTACTCAGGAACTGAATGAAGGGTGAGCAGTGCAGTCCATTGGATTTGGCACAGTGATGTGCTAGAGAAAGCGCCATGAGAGCCAGTTGTATATATCTCTTTCCTATTCCACCTGTAGTGATGTCTCACTCATAGCTTCAAATTAGCCATGGTGGGAATATTTATAACATGGAAAGTGGCAAACACTATAAACAGGGTTTTTTCTTTTTGTTTTTTTCCCAGAGAGCCAACATTTTTAAGGTTTACCAGCATACCACTGCTCTCTAGACCATTGGCCTTAGCATAAGCCACTAATTAATGCTTTATTAAGGCAACTTTTAAAAAATGGACATATAATGACCAATAAATTATATTAGTTTCAAGTGTACAATGTAATGAATTGTTATTTGTACTTATTGCAAAATAATTGACACAATAAGTCTAGTTAACATCTATCACCATACATAGTTACAGTTTTTTTCTTGTGATGAGAATTTTTAAGATTTACTCTCTTAGCAACTTTCAAATATGCAAAACAGCATTATTAATTATAGTCACCATGCTGTACATTACATCCCTATGGGTTATTTATTTTATAACTTGAAGTTTGTACCTTTTGACCACCTTCACTCATTTTGCCCAACCCAACCTCCCTGTCTCTGGCAACCACCATCTTCTCTGTTTCTATGAGCTCAACTATTTTTTTTGATTCCACATAGTATTTATCTTTCTCTGACTTATTTCATTTAGCAAAGCCCCCTCAAGGCCCATCTATGTTGTCACAAATGGCAAGATTTCCTTCTTTTTCATGGAATAATATTTCAGTGTGTGTGTGTGTGTGTGTGTGGTGTACCATAATGTCTTTATCCATTCATGTATCAATGGACACTTAGGTTGTTTCCATGTCTTGCCTATTGCAAAAAGTGCTGCAGTGAACATTGGGGTACATATATCTTTTTAAAATTTTATTTATTTTAGAGAGAGAGCGAGCATGTGCATAAGCAGGGGAGAGGGGCAGAGGAAGAGTGAGAGAGAGAGAATCCCCAGCAGGCTTCATGCTCAGCAAAGAGCCTGACACAGGGCTGGATCCCTGGGATCATGACCTGAGCTGAAATCAAGAGTCAGATGCTTAACTGACTGAGCCACCCAGGTACTGTCTTTTTTAATTAATGTTTTTGTTTTCTTCAGTTAAATACCCAGAAGTGGAATTGCTGGATCAAAAGGAAGTTCTATTTTTATTTTTATTTTTATTTTTATTTTTATTTTTATTTTTATTTTTTGAGGAATATTCATGCTGTTTTCCACAGTGGCTACACCAATTTATGTTCCCACCAACTGCATACAAGGGTTCCCTTTCTTCCACATCCTCACCAACACTTATTTCTTGTATTTTTGTTGATAGCCATTCTAACAAAAGAGGTGTGAGGTGATAACTCATTATGGTTTTAATTTGCATTTCCCTGATGGTTAGTGATGTTGAACATCTTTTCATATACTTGTTGGCCATCTGTATGTCTTCTTTGGATAAATGCCTATTCAGATCCTCTGCCCAATTTTTAATCAGAATGTTTGGTTTTTTTGCTATTGAGTTATATAAATTCTTTATATATTTGGATAAATAAATAAATATATATGGATAAATAAATAAACATATGTATATATATAATTGTATATTAACCCCTTATCAGATATATGATTTGCAAATATTTTCTGTCATTCAGTAGCTTATTTTTTCATTTTGTTGGTTTCCTTGTTGTGTAGAAGCTTTTTAAGTTTAACATAGTTCCACTTGTTAATTTTTGCTTTTATTGCTCAAGTCAACCTTCTTGGACAAAGAAAACAAATTAGACTCAGATGAACTTAGAGTTATCAAGTTGCTGATATGTTTGTGTCAGAGGGCACCTGGGTGGCTCAGTCAGTAAATGTCTGACTCTCCATCTCAGCTCAGGTCTTGATCTCAGGGTCATGAGTTCAAGCCCTGTGATGGGCTCCACACTGGACGTGGAGCCTACTTTTAAAAATAAAAAATAAAATGTTTGTGTCAGGAGAGACAATATCATCAAATCCAAACCCCTTATTTGTTTTTAACCAAAAGTAAAGTGGGACTCATAAATGAGTGGAAAACAACTTGGGCAGATTATATGTTGTAGAAAGAACAGGGTTGGGATTAGAACCAGGTCTCTTGACTCTTTGACCAGACAGTTTTAAAAAGTTTACTTTAAATAATACCTTTTATTAATAGTATAAAATAATGTTCCAAAATGGAAAAATAGAATAATAAAATTTAATAAGAAACATTAGCAATTAATTGTATATAATTAAGAATTTAATATCTTGTGTGTTCTAAGTACAAAACTGGCAATTTACAGTATTCTTTTTTTATTAAGTTTTTTATTTTAATTCCAATACAGTTCGCATACAGTGTTCTATTAGTTTCAGGTGTATAGTGATGCAACAATTCTCAGTGCTCATCGTAAGTATACTCTTGATTCTCTTCATCTATTTCACTCATGCCCCCACAGCCTCCCCTCTGATATGCTTTATTTTAAACAAATATCCTCAGTAAAAGTTTTTTTTTTTTCAACAAGAAAATTTTTTACTTGAAGCATACTTGGGAATACGTGACTCTAAAAGATATATATAAAACATTCCAGGGGCACCTGGGTGGCTCAGTCAGTTGAGCATCCAACTTCGGCTCAGGTCATGATCTGGTGGTTCATGGGTTCAAACCCCGTGTCGGGCTCTGTGCTGACAGCTCAGAGCCTGGAGCCTGCTTCGGATTCTGTGTCTCCCTCTCTCTGCCCCTTCCCTGCTTGCACTCTGTCTTTCTCTCTCAAAAATAAATAAACATTAAAAAAACATTCTATCGCAGAAAAATAGAATACACACTTTCTTCAAGTACACACAGAAGACTCTGCTGGCTAGAATATTCTCTCATTTAAGCCCTACCACAATCACATGCCTTATAATCCCCATTTTACTGAAAAAGAATCAAAGATCAGAGAGGTTATATAACTTATGTAAGTTTACACAGCAGGTGGGTAGCAGGAGCAGGAAGCAGAGAGCCCTGCTGTTTTGAAAGCCCATTCTTCTCCATGTGCCAGATTGCCTTTCTAAACCTGACATTAGCAGGCTGAGATTGTGCCCCAATGAGGCACACATTTATTTACTTCAAAAACACTTTGGAAAATAAAAAAGAGCTAAACACTAAAATGAGAATTTTCTCATAAACTAGAGTGTTTCTTTCTATCGCTCTCTCCCCCATCTCCTCATAGAGACCCTTACAGGAGAACAGCCTGCCATTTACAGCAGTTAGCCTCACGCCTCTGCAGTGCTCCCTGGAGCTTGTGAGATTCCCGCTGGGTCACATTGGATTGGTCCTGCTGGGAAAGTTTACTGAGTAAGCCTTGATTCCTCCAGTGATAACCTACCATTTATCAGTTGGTTAATGTGTGTCTTATTCATTTATGTAGTCTACTAGAGGGACATTTGGCATAGCTTCTGTTTGCCTTTTAGCAAGGCAAGTTTTTGTTGTTGTTAAGTTTTGTACATTCTTGTATGTGTGTGCCTGTGTGTTTAACAGTTTATAACAGAAATGCTTCTTTGAAGCCAAAATAATTCTTCATGGTTACAATGTAACCTTAAACTCTTATAGCATATATGAACACTTTCTTGAAACTGAGAAATACACCTCCTTGAGCCAGCAGATTAGTTTTTAATTTGGGATGTTTTCTTAAAAGATAAAATATTCTGCATTTTTTTCTTGGTGAATAGTTTTAGAATGGGTTCCCAAATTGCATTGCCAGTTCAAGGTCTGGCAGTAGTTCAAGTGGAATATAATAACAGATAAAGGTCTGGAAGTGTGTGTTCCTGTTAAGGGACACAATGGGGCTGGAAGGGCTAGAAGTAAAGAGTGTCTCAGAACAGCAATATGTCCGGGAGGAAAATCTTGGAAGCCAAGGTGAAATGCTGATAAACACAGGCACCCATGCATTTGGGAGGGTGAGTGCAGCTACATTCCTCATTAACCTGACAACAGTCCCTTTCTCTCTGGCAAGGTTGTCTTGGTAGGCTCAACGTGCAGCTAAAAGAGGAATATACACTGAGTGCTGGAGGTGGAAGTTAGGATGTGGCTGCCAAACAGTTCATATCTTTGAGATGACCACAAACACGGTGCAATGACAGAAGATCCACACAGATGTTCTTATTCAAAGACTATTCTGGCTATCTATTGCTGGGTATCAAACCACCCCACAACGGGGGCTTAAAAAATAACAATCACTTATTTTGCTTACCCGTAGAGGGGGTTGACTGGACACAGCCAGGCGTTTCTCTTGAGACCTAGCAGATGGTTTCAGTCATAGTGGTTGGAGTTGGGGCCATCTCAGAGACTCCTTCACTCTTAGGTCTGGTGCTTGTGCTGGGGAAATTCAAACAGTTGGGGGCTGGAACAGATGGGGATCCTGGGCGTCTCTGTCTCTATGTCACCTCTCCAACATGGTGGTATAGACAACCAGGCTTATTACATGATGGATGAAGGCCCTCCAAGAAGGTATTTTAAGAGATAACATTTAAAAGGTGCCAAACATATAGTAGAGTACCTAACGGTAAATATTACATTCATCCAAAAGAATTTTGAATTCAGAATTTCAAGCAAACAGATTTCAGGTGAAGCACATTATTCTCTTTATAGTAGAGTATGTAAGGCTGACCTGTGGGATGTCGGATTGGAGACTGTGGGATATGTAGAGGTGTGCTTGTGTGTGTGTGTGTGTGTGTGTGTGTGTGTGTGTGTGTTGCGGCATGTAAACAATTTAATGATTCCTAGAATCTCCCAGAGGTTCCTCTCCCTCCTGGCTAGAGAGAAGAGAGAGAAATTCACATGATCCTATCCATCTCCACCTCCAGCTTCTTTGTAATCTGAGATTTTTGTGTGGTCCTGTATCACACAGTCATTCAGTCCTCAATGAGAGAACATGTCTAACGACCAAGTTGTGCAGAAATAATTAAATATACCATAGGTGAGGCTATGTATTTTACTTGGTTCCAGCCATGCTTAAGTGGCTCAGCCTCTAAAGCTTATGAACTTAGTTCAACTCAAACACAGGAAGGTATCTTGTTTATTGCTAATTAGTATAAAATGTAATTACTATGAAAGTAAAAAACATGTTGGGAATCAAGCAAGGATTCCTTGGTTTAAATATATTTCATTTGGAGAATAGGGAAGGCTTTTTTTTTCAAGAAATATAAGAAGAGTTAAGCATTTTGCTAAGGAAATTGAACCTTGAGAGACCAGAGTTTAAACATATCATACTTAAATATATCATATTTAATCATTATTTGATTAACACTTTTAACATCCAATTAAAGATTAATTTGTACACCAGCTCTAGAAGCTTATTTCATTTACTGATCTTTAGTCTGAGCTGGTTTTTGTTTAGTTTTCAAAGCACCTTGGATGCTGTTCTTTGAGCTTTCTTTGTAATTATTAAGTTAATTGAGGGAAGTCAGGGCCTAAGTATTTCAGAAATGAAATTATATGGCCATTAATTTGTGAAGCTCCCGATTATCTTCTCATTCAGAGTTTAAAGTTCATTTCAGAATCATAAATAAAGGAGAGATGACAAGTCTAGTTTTATGAACTAGGCCCTGGCTTCAAGCACTTAAGGAAATCATCCTGAGTCCAGTTTCTAATTGCCTTGATCCAGTTGTATGAATTACCCCCATTTGTTTTTGCTTCTTCTTCTTAATAATGGGGCACACATTTCTTGTAAAGAATAGCTGACTTATTAAGAGTGTGTTTAGTGCTATTTGACCAAAGGTAATGTTCTGGAGAATTTATTTAGATAAATCCCTTGGTTTATTCCATCCACTTGGCCTGCTGTCTTCTTCCTGTTCCTCTTCATCTCTATGACTCTCATCTATCCTTGATGAGGCTCTGAAGGACATTTCCACTTCTCAGGTTGGATTAGTTGCCTTGCTGCAGCGGGCATAGGCCTTCAATGCACACATTCCTCTACGGTTTCTATCACTTGAAATGAAAGTTAAGTAATTATCTGTTTAGATGTCTGTCACCTCACTAGATTTTACCCCTCTGAGGACAGGAACTTTCTTTTTCAACAGTGTACCCCCCATATTCAAAGAAAATTATATAAGCTAGGGAGAAATTGTGCCTCAAACTCAGGGCACATGATACTCACCTGATAAATGCTTAGGGGACGAATGTGTACAAGTACCCTGAATTTTTAACTGGTGCTTTTCAGAAGCCCAAATCAATGCAAAGTTGACTTGATAAAGTGAGCTTTGAGGCATTTTGGTGAATGAAAAACACAGTTTTGAATTTTTGAAGAACAATTTGCTGATACATATTGCAAACCAATAATTATGCTTAACAATAAAGCAAACTGCATTTTGCTATTGTTGGGTTTTATCATCTGTGAACCCTAGCTGATTGATAAATAATGTATTAGTTATCTATGGCTGTGTACAAACTACCCAACACTTAGTGACTTACAACAGCACACATTTCTGATCCCACAGTTTCTGTAGGTCAGGCATGTGGGCATGGTTAACTGGACACTTTGCCTCAGCATCTCACGGTCTCCAGTTCTCTTGAGGCCCCAACTGTAAAGGACCTACTTTCCAAGCTCACACTCGTGTGCCTGTTGGCAGGATTCAGTTTCTCATGAGTTGTTGAACTGAGCCTTCAGTTTCTCATGAGGCCTCCCTTGGTTCCTTGCCACGTGGGCTCTCCATAGAACATCTCATTCATGGTGACTGGCCTCATCATGGGGAGCACGCAGGAGGACGGGAGAGGGTGCCAACAAGAGAACACACACAAGTCACGACGTTTTGTAAACTAAACCTGGAAGTGAGATCCCATTGCTTTTACTATATTGTACTGGTTACTAGGTCCACCCTACACTCAAAGTGGGGGAGGGGGTATTACACAAGAGTATGCATGCCAGGAGGTAGGAATCATTGAGAGCTGTATCAGAAGCTTCCTACCATTCCTAAATAAGAATTTAAGAAAATTACAAAATGTATAACACAATATTGGGGGCACAAAAATGAAACACACTAATGTGATTTTAAACAATTTAAGCCCCGACTTTTTAACGCTTTATTCTTTAGTCCAAAACATTAATTTTCTGTCTACTTGGTGCCACACCTCACAATACACTCATAGCACCCCAGAAAGGAATAAGACTTTGTTAATGACTGAAGGAGCTTAGAGATTCGTGAAGGAAATACACACGGAGGAAAAAACCATTAAAGAAAATTTCATAATGCAAGTACTTGAGTGTGGTTTTTGGAGTATAGGAGTAGAGTAGGTGTCAGGAAAGTTTACTGAGAGTTGTGTTGCTGAAAGTTGTTTGGGGAGGTGAGTGATGAGGAAGAATTTCCTAAGCAGACAGCGGTGACATGAGGAAGAGCTTGTGGAAAGGAAGAAATACTGCTTATCTGAGATGAATGAAATCAAGGTTTTGCTGATCATATAAATACATAAGAAAAAATCATGAAGTGGCTGGAAGAGAACTTATACCAACTGTCCCCCAAGTCTCAATGTCAGTGCCAAGGGGAGCAGAGGTGACTCAACTCCCACAGTTAGGAGAGATGACTTTGTGAACATGATCTTTGGCAACTGCTCTTGTCTCCTTAAAGGTTAGTTATGCTGGATTTTTCTTCTTTTCTTTTTGATTTTTTTTTAACATTTATTCATTTTGAGAGACAGAGAGAGACCGAGCATGAGTGAGGGAGGAGCAAAGAGAGAGGGAGACACAGAACCGGAAGCAGGCTCCAGGCTCAGAGCTGTCAGCACAGAGCCCGACATGGGGCTAGAAGTCACGAACCATGAGATCATGACCTGAGTCAAAGTCAGATGTCCAACCGACTAAGCCACCCAGGTGCCCCTATGCTGGATTTTTCTGAATCCATGACTGTTCCTTGATGAAACTTTGAAACATGCACATTTTGTCATTTGGGTCATAGTTGAAGCCCCTCTCCTGCTCTGTGGTATTTCTCTAACCCCAGGAATTTGGTCAGTTCTGGGTGGTTTCTTGTCATCTGAGGTTTCACCAGGCCAATCTTGACAGGCAGTGTGCCTTCCAGACTCCCTGGGAAGGTCTCCCTCCTCTTACCTATCAAAGCCTATGTAACATGTTTCCTCTCCAGAGGGAAGTAAAGGAAGATACTTGGGGCCAGCATCCAAACTGGCAAAGAAACTGATACCTGTGTCACCTGATTTTAAGGCCAGCATCTAAGGTAGCAGCACAAATTACCCATAGTGATGTGGTGAGGGAGGTGTGCTTGACTGTAGATTATACAGTTGACCCTTGAACATGGGTTTGAACTATGCAGATCTACTTACATGTGTGTTGTTTTTTTTATATAAATACATTACTGTAAATTTATTTTCTCTTCCTTGTGATTTTTTTTTTAATTTTTTTTTTCAACGTTTATTTATTTTTGGGACAGAGAGAGACAGAGCATGAACGGGGGAGGGGCAGAGAGAGAGGGAGACACAGAATCAGAAACAGGCTCCAGGCTCTGAGCCATCAGCCCAGAGCCTGACATGGGGCTCGAACTCCCAGACGGCGAGATCGTGACCTGGCTGAAGTCGGACGCTTAACCGACTGCGCCACCCAGGCGCCCCTTCCTTGTGATTTTCTTAACAACATTTTCTTTTCTCTAGTTTACTTTATTATAAGAATATGGTATATAATACATATAACATACAAAATAAGTGTTAATTGATTGTTTATATTATCAGTAAGGCTTCTAGTCAACAGTAGGCTATTAATAGTTAAGTTTTTGGGCAGCCAAAAGTTATATGCTGATTTTCAACTGCACAGGGAGTCAGTGCCCCTAACCCCTGTGTTGTTCAAGGGTCAACTGTAATTGCATTATTTTGCTCTTAATTATCTTTTTTGCTTTTGCTGTCACCTCAATTACATTTGTACAAATATGCCTCTTTTCTTGTGACAGGAGCCTGTATTTATTTCTGAGTTTAATTCTTTTTGGCATCATTCAATTTTACATTCTTCAAAATAATAACTCCAGGATGCCATTATCTAATGATCAATGAGTTCTCTGCCAAGTCATTGTCTCATGTTTAAGTTTTTGGGTTTTTTTAAATGTTAGGTTATATATAAAAAAAATTCTGTATACTAGGGAGGAACTGTACTTCAGAGAGGGTGAGAAAGCTAACCTAAAGCCTGTGTTCTTTGCACGAAGCCAAGCAAAAGAGCCAGTAGAGCCAGTAGATGAAATTATTGTCTGGAATCTTTGAGAAATATGTGGTATCAACAGAGCTTCTGAGTGGTGAGAGTTGGGCAAATACTCTTTCTCTTTTCCAATAAGGGGGAGCACTCTTCAAACTATAGGTTGAATAGCTTTCTGTCAATCCTTGGAATGAGGAGATGAATAAAATAAGCTAGGAGAACTTATAAAAGGGAATGACATTGACCTTGTAACCCTCTACACCCTCACAGCTATCAGCACCCCTTTCTGTAGCTTTTTGAATTTGCCTGTTTATGACACCAGTATCCCCTTGCCTACTCAATGATCATGAAGACTCTCTTCCGTGTCGATCATAGTGCAGTTCTCAGAAGGCATCTTACTGTGTATATAAACATAAAAGAACACCTTAAATTTCTGTGTTTTTAGGAACTCAGATAGGTTATCACCAGCTTCTGATTGGTAAAATATTTCCCTTCTTTTTTTCCCGCTGAATCTCTAAGGGCCATAGTCTGATTTTTAAATCATGAGCCACAACAGCTACACGTGTCAAATTACGCTCTAATTATGTGCTGATATATCTGTCTTTCCTGCTAAACTGGAAGCTCTCTGAAAGTTGGAGTCCTGGGCTTTTTATCTATGTATACATTCATTCATTCATTCAATACATTCATCTGTGTATTGAAATATATATATATGGGGGCGCCTGGGTGGCTCAGTTGGTTAAGCGTCCAACTTCAGCTCAGGTCATGATCTCATGGGTCATGATTCTAGCCCCACGTTGGGCTCTGTGCTGACAGCTCAGAGCCTGGAGCCTGCTTCAGATTCTGTGTCTCCCTCTCTCTCTGCCCTTTCCCCACTCACATTCTGTCTCTCTCACTCTCAAAAATGAATAAATGTTAAAAAAAAAAAAACAAAACTTGAGGGGCGCCTGGGTGGCTCAGTCACTTAAGCATCCGACTTCGGCTCAGGTCACGATCTGGCAGTTCATGAGTTTGAGCCCTACATGGGGCTCAGTGCTGACAGCTTGGAGCCTGGAGCCTGCTTCGGATTCTGTGTCTCCCTCTCTCTCTGCCCCTCCCCTGCTCATGCTCTGTCTCCCTCTCTCTCAAAAATAAATAAACATTAAAAAAAATTTTTTTATTTGAAATGTATACATACACACATATATATAGTTATAATACACATATATAAATTGTTATATATATATATATAACAATGCCTGGCACCTAGCAAACTGTAACAAATGCTTGTCCACATAAAGTCATTCATTCATTCATTCATTCATTCATTCAGATTATTCAATCTCTCTGAACTTTACTTTCTTTATTATTAGGATAACAGTACAAAAATCACCTGGCAAGTTGTCAGATACATAGTAGATATTCAATAAATAATGTGATATTCTTTCCTCCTACTCAAAGTTGTAATCCATGAAAGAAGAGAAGTCAAGTGTTCTGGGACCATGTTCTTATCTGTTCTAAATTCATCCATGTTAGCTTTAAGTGTATCAGTCTCTATATCCCTCTCCTTCGCAGGACAGCAGAAGAAAAAAGGCTTCCCGGGCATTCTGCTTTCTCTGTCTTACATGAACACAATTTGTGTACAGACTGTCAGTCTTGTTCCTTTTGCTGTGTGAACACAGCTATAAATAACCCCTAACTTTACAGACATGATTTGATCTGGGCCAGGTCCCGTTTTTCTTCATCCTTGATTAAACATCCTGCCTTCTAATTTTTGTATGTGACTTTTTTTAAAATCTGAGTTCATCAAATTACTTTATCATTCATTTTCTTCTTTGATCAGGAGAACTCACAAATGTTTAATGCTCACAAAATGGAAACATGATAAAATATCACACATCATAATATAGTCAAATATAGTACATGTGATTTGAAATCTTATCAGGGCCTTAAAGAACTTCTTTTTGACCCTATTTTTATTTTTTATTTTTTATTTTTTTTTTAATTTTTTTTTTCAACGTTTATTTATTTTTGGGACAGAGAGAGACAGAGCATGAACGGGGGAGGGACAGAGAGAGAGGGAGACACAGAATCGGAAACAGGCTCCAGGCTCTGAGCCATCAGCCCAGAGCCCGACGCGGGGCTCGAACTCACGGACCGTGAGATCTTGACCTGGCTGAAGTCGGACGCTTAACCGACTGCGCCACCCAGGCGCCCCGACCCTATTTTTAAAAGAGGCCAAAGTCATTAACAAAAAGTCTGTGAAAAGTTTTTTTTTTTTTTTTTTTTAATGGTTCTGCTTATCAAGATGCTGAGGGCCTAAATCCTGAACCTGATGAAAGAAGTTCAGGTCCATAGTTTCCTATCTGCAGTCCTGAAAATTCTTAAACTCTGGCAGGCAATAGTTTTTTGTAACATATTTGGTGACAAAGTTTGAGCTAAACTGAAGAAAGATTATAGTCTCTATCCTACTTTGCATGAATATTCGTGTTTCATGGCAAAAATGCCAGTGTTCAGGGGCACCTGAGTGGCTCAGTTGGTTAAGTGTCCAACTTTGGCTCAGGTCATGATCTCGTGGCCTGTGAGTTCGGCCCCACGTTGGGCTCTGTGCTGACAGCTCAGAACCTGGACCCTGCTTCGGATTCTGTGTCTCCCTCTCTCTCTGCCCCTCCCCCACTCATGCTCTGTCTCTGAAAAATGCATACACCTTAAAAAAATTTTTTTTTAAATGCCAGTGTTCACTTACTGTGGGCTGCCCCAAACCCACTGCAAACGTTATTTAGTACAGAGTTTACATTCTCTATGACATTCTAAAAATTTGAGAAGTCTAGATACTGAAATATATTTAGTCCCAAGAATCTCTTTGGGAGAAGAGATCATGGGCCTGTAGTTACCAAACTTGATCCCTGGAGTGTTAGCATATGTATATAAACACTTGTATGGAATTAAGTTCCATCACGTTTGATTTTAATAGTTTCAAAGAATATTCAAAATAGTTTCTACCTACGAAAATATTTATGGATGGAATAATGTAGTGTCTGTGATTTGTTCAAAATAAAATGGGGAAGAGGAAGTGGATGTCAAGAACTTTGAAGAGTCCTAGATCTTACCTGACTTGCAAGCTCACAAGTTAGTTGGCCACAGTTTCATAAATGTTGGCAGAAGAAGCTGGGTCAGAGGTAAAGGACTTTATTTTTCACTGAACAGCAACCAGCATGACTTTCATGTTCACATTAGATCCCTCTTGCTTTCCAAGTCCCAGTGGGCAATGGGAAGTAGCCCAGGTGGATGTTGTGCAAGCAGGCAGTTCACGGAGTTTAGAGAGGCTGAATCTTTTTTTCTGAAGTTTATTTATTTCTTTTGGCTTGGGGAAGTGGGACAGAGAGAGAGGGAGAGAGAGAATTCCAAACAGACTCCGTGCAGAAGTGCAGAGCTGGCTGTGGGGCTTGATCTCATGAACTATGAGATCATGACCTGAGCCAAAATCCAGAGCCGACGCTTAACCGACTGAGCCACTCAGGCACCCCCTGAATCTTTTATAATGGGCACTATATAATGGGCACTTGCCTGACCTTGCCTTGTTGGGAGCTATTATCTTTGCCATACTGGTCAGTAAACAAATCTGCCCTCTGCTCTGAAGAGAGACACTATCTTAATTCTCCAATACTGCTTACTATACAAGCATCCTTGAAAAGATAGTTCATAACAAGGCAGTCAGCACCTCTGGTCACAAAATCTACAGAAACACAAGAGACCTATGGGGAATTGTACCCCAACAGTAGAAGCTGAAACAAAATTAACTGAGTTGATGGATTAAAACTGGATGATGGATACATTGAAGTACGGTTTACTTTTGTATATTTTTGAAATTTTCCATGAATAACAAGTTAAAAAATAGCAGCCACTCTAAGTGCTATGTGACACTCTCCACATAAATCACAATAAAAAAGACCAAAAGTGACTGTGTTAACTCTGCACTATTTCACATCTCTACTTCCCTGAGCAAATGTCTGAGGTCTGTTTAGTAAATGTTCTTGGAGGCTAATTACATTATTGGTTTGCTAGAGCACTGACAAGTTAAATTTGATGAACTGAAATCTCTATAGGTTAAATAGTTGGGAATATTAGAGAATGGTAGAAAATTGTTTTTCAGTTTTTAATTTTTCAGGAGTACCACATACATGTCATATATATGTGTGTGTTTGTGTGTGTGTATGTGTGTGTATAAATACACATATCACAGTATACATATAACATATACATATATATATCACATATATATCAGTGAGATAGAGGCAAAGGAGACTTCATTTATCTATAAGGTCTTTTATTCATATAAATAGTAATCAGACTGTCAAAAAAGGAAATCTTGAAAATCATGCTAATGTAGGTGTTTTTAGCAAATAAATGTTTCAAATATACATATATATATATCTTAGTAAAACATAGATACATTCCTGTTCCATAAGCAGAGGTATCTAGACTAAAAAGTGAATGTCTTATTCCCCACAAAGCAAGCACCATGCCCTCTCCAATTTTCCATCTGCCTCTAGAGAGATAATTACTGTTAGCAGTTTGGTGTGTATTCTTTCAGGCAAATCATTATAAATTTACATACATTAATATGTAAAAGTACAAATATAGTTTTAAAAAGCATAAATGGGATTATACTGTGCATACTTTTATATATCCTGCTTTTTTCCCATGAAAATTCCTTGGAGATATTTCAATTTCAATATATATAAAATTATTTTGATTTTTAAAAAATGGTTGCATAGCATTTCATAGAATGGATGTATCATACCTGAAATATTCAACCTAAGCTCATATTTCACTGCTGCTAAGAATTTTTCATTGTTATTATGAACCCATATCCCTGTTGCATTCTTATCAGGTAAGTTTCACAGTCTAGTTCCTGCCCACCTGAGTATATAGAATCTAAGACAACTTCAATACAAACATGTAGCAAGAAGATAATTTCTGTGCATGTCAAGAGTTCTGAGACATTTATTTATTTATTTATCTATTTGTTTATTTATATAATGTTTATTTTTGAGAGAGAGCGTGAGTGGGGAGGGGCAGAGAAAGAGGGAGACAGAGAATCCCAAACAGGCTCCATGCTATCAGTGCAGAGCCCAATGTGGGGCTTGAACTCATGAACTGTGAGATCATGACCCGAGCCAAAATCAAGAGTTGGATGTTTAACTGATTGAGCCACCCAGGTGCCCCAAGACTATTAATTAATTTATTTTTTGTTAATATACAGTGTTTATTAGTTTCAGGTGTACAATATAGTGATTCAACAATTCCATACATCACCTAGTGTGCATCATAAGTGCACTCCTTAATCCTCATTACCTATTTAGCTCATTCCTCCCCCCCCATGGTAGCCATCAGTTTGTTGTCTGTAGTTAAGAGTCTGTTTCTTGGTTTCTCTTTCTGTCTCTTTTATTTTTTTTCCTTTTTTTGTTTTGTTTCTTGAATTCCACATATGAGTGAAATCATATGGTGTTTGTCTTTCTCTGAGTGACTTATTTTGCTTAGCATAATACTGTCTACCTCCATCCATGTCATTGCAAATGGCAAGATTTCATTCTTTTTTTATGGCTGAATAAGGTTCCATGATATATATATATATATATATATATATATATATATATATATATATACACACACACACACACACACACACACACACACACACACACCACTTCTGTATCCATTCATCTATCAGTGGACACTTGAGCTGCTTCCATAATTTAGCTATTGTAAGTGATGCTGCTAATACACATAGGGATGCATGTATTCCTTTGAATAGGTGTTTTTGTATCTTTTGAGTATATACCCAGTAGTGTGATTACTGGATCATAGGGTAGTTCTTTTAGCTTTTTGAGGAACCTCCATACTGTTCTCCACAGTGGTACACCAGTTTGCATTCTCACCAACAATGCACATCCTCACCAACACTCGTTGTTTCTTGCATTTTTGATTATAGCCATTCTGACAGGTGTGAGGTGACATCTCATTATAATTTTGTTTTGTATTTCCCTGATGTTGAGTGATGTTGAGCATCTTTTCATTTGTCTGTTGGCCATCTGGATGTATTCTTTGGAGAAACATCTGTTCATGTTTTCTGCCCATTTTTAATTTGATTACTTGCTTTATGGGTGTTGAGTTGTATAAGTTCTTTAAATATTTTGCATACTAACCCCTTATAGGATGTCAGAGACATTATTGTCTGTGCTCTCTTCTAGGATTTTTATGGTCTCAGGTCTCACATTTAGGTCCTTAATCCATTTTGAGTTTATTTTTGTATATGGTGTGAGAAAGTGCTCTAGTTTTAGTCTTTTGCAGGTAGCTGTCCAGTTTTCCCAGAACCATTTGTTGAAGAGACTTTTTTCCCATTGCATATTCTTTCCTGCTTTGTCAAAGATTAATTGATCATATAATTGTGGGTTTATTTCTGGGGTTTCTATTCTGTTTCATTGATCTAGGTGTCTGTTTTTGAGCCAGTACCATACTGTTTTGATTACTATACCTTTGTAACATCACTTGAAGTCTGGAATTGTGATACCTCCAATTTTGTTCTTTTTCAAAACTGCTTCAACTATTTGGGGTCTTTTGTGGTTCCATATACATTTTAGGATTTTTTTAATTCTAGTTCTGTGCCAAATGCTATTGGTATTTTATTAGGGGTTGCATTAAATTTGTAGATTGCTTTGAGTAGTATAGACATTTCAACAATTTTTCTTCTTTGAATTCATGAGCATGGAAAATCTTTTCATTTCTTTGTGTCATGGAGACTATTTTATTTTTAATCGTGAGGCTTAATTTAAATTCTCTTGCTAAATTGAGGAGGAAGGAAGCTTAATGAGGAATAAGATGTTTATATAGTATCAAAGTATCTCCTCATTAATTCCTTTAAGTTACAAAAGGAAAACCTGTAAACAGGAAGGAAGCAGACCAAATGAACAAAACAAAATACCAAAGTAAGTATCACCAATAAGGCATCATGTGTGTCCAGATATGAGACTCTGACAAAGACACAACATCACCTATGTAGTATTCCAACCAGATATGCATTACTTGAATCAGATCATGAGAAATTAGACAGGGGCACCTGAGTGGCTCAGTCAATTAAGCATCTGGCTCTTGATTTCCAGCTCAGGTCATGATCTCATGGTTGGTGGGATCGAGGACCGTGTTGGGTGCTGTACTGACAGCACAGAGCCTGCTTGAGATTCTCTCTCTCCCTCTCTCTCAGCCCCTCCTCCCCTCACACATGAGCATTCTCTCTCTCTCTCAAAAAAAAAAAACATTGAAAGAAATATATATTTAGGGGCACATGGGTGGCTCAGTTGGTTAAGTGCCTGACTCTTGATTTCTGCTCACATCATGATCTCGGGGGTTTGTGGGATTGAGCCCTCATCGGGCTCCATGCTGACAGCATGGAGTCTGCTTGAGATTCTCTCTCTGCCTCTCCCTCTCCCTCTGCCCCTTCCCAGCTCACGTGCAAGCATTCTCTCTCTCTCTCTCAAAACAAACAAACAAACAAACAAACATAAAAAAAAGAAATTAGAGGGGCACCTAGGTGGCTCAGTCGATTGAGAGTCTGACTTGAGCTCAGGTTGTGATCTCGTGGTCCATGGGTTCGAGTCCTGTGTCGGGCTCTGTGCTGACAGCTCAGAGCCTGGAGCCTGCCAAGGATTCTGTGTCTCCCTCTCTCTCTGCCTCTCCTCTGCTCACACTCTATCTCTCTCTGTCTCTCAAAAATGAATAAACATTAAAAAAAAATTTAATAAAAGAAAAGAAATTAGACAAACTCATATCAAGGGATATTCTGTAAAATAACTGGCCCATACTCTTTACAAATACTGAATTAATAAAAATATTTATGATCTCGATGAACACTAAGAATATATAGAATTTTTTTAATGAAATTTATTTTCAAATTGGTTTCCATACAACATCCAGTGCTCATCCCAATAGGTGCCCTCCTCAATGCCCATCACCCACTTTCCCCTCCTCTCCACCTCCCATCAACCCTCAGTTTATTCTCAGTATTTAAGAGTCTCCCATGGTTTTCCTCCTTCCTTCTCTGTAACTTTTTTCCCCTCCACCTTCTCTTCCCCCATGGTCTTCTGTTGAGTTTCTCAGAATCCACATATGAGTGAAAACATATGATATCTGTCTTTCTCTGCCTGACTTATTTCATTTAGCATAAGACTCTCCAGTTCCATCCACATTGCTACAAATGGCCAGATTTCGTTCTTTCTCATTGCCAAGTAGTATTCCATTGTATAGATAAACCACATCTTCTTTATCCATTCATCAGTTGATGGACATTTAGGCTCTTTCCATAATTTGGCTATTGTTGAAAGCGCTGCTATAAACATTGGGGTCCATGTGCCACTATGCATCAACACTCCTGTATCCCTTGGGTAAATTGCTAGCAGTGCTATTGCTGGGTCATAGGGTAGGTCTATTTTTAATTTTTTGAGGAACCTCCATACTGTTTTCCAGAGCGGCTACACCAGTTTGCATTCCTACCAACAGTGCAAGAGGGTTCCTGTTTCTCCACATCTTTGCCAGCATCTATAGTCTCCTGATTTGTTCATTTTAGCCACTCTGACCGGCATAAAGTGGTATCTCAGTGTGGTTTTGATTTGTATTTCCCTGATGAGGAGTGACGTTGAGCATCTTTTCATGTGCCTGTTGGCCATCTGGATGTCTTCTTTGGAAAAGTGTCTATTCATGTCTTCTGCCCATTTCTTCACTGGATTATTTGTTTTTTGGGTGTGGAGTTTGGTCAGTTCTTTATAGATTTTGGACACAAGCCCTTTATCCGATAGAATTTTGAATCATCATATGGTATACCTTAAACTAATATAAAACTGTAGGTTAATTATCTTTTAATAAAAAATTAAAATACTAAAAAAATATTGATGAAGGACACAAGTAAAAATAAAAGGCTTGGAAATTTTTCCAGATTGGAGGAGACTAAATATACATGACAACTAAATGCGAAGTGTGATACTAGACTGGGTCCTGTACTAGGAAAATAATTGCTATAAAGTATATTGTTGGAACAATCAGTAAAATTGGAACATGGACTACAGATTAGATAAAATACTGCATGCATCAATGCTAATTTTTTCCAATTTTCACAACTTTAGTGTGGGTATATAAGATTATATGTTAGGAATATGTTAGGATACATAGGAAATCCACACTGAGGGATTAAGGTGTAAATGTGCATCCTGTCTGCAGAAGGTTCAGGAAAAAAGGGGGAGGGAGGGAGAGATTATGATAAAGCAAATGTGACAAACTTACAATTAGTGAATATGGACATGAATAATGGGTACATGGAAATTCTGTTTACTATTTTTTTGCAACTTTTCTCTAAATTTGAAATTATCTCAAACTGAAAATTGAAGAATATGTCCTAGTTTCCAAAGTGTACAGAGACCCAAAGTAGATAAGTCATGTGTTTAAGTGATGGTCATGATCCCTGTTCAACATCTTGCCTGCTTGGAGTGAGCTCTGGTTATAAGACTTTAAGGAATGGTTCTTTTTCAATAGAATTTCATAAGATATTTCATATATCTCACAACTAGGAACTGTCAAAACACTTTAGTTTTAGAAATACAAATAGATGAATAGCTGTTAATTTTAGAGGCAAGAGAGGAACTTGTATTTTATTATTTTTTTATAATTTTTTAATGTTTATTCTTGAGAGAGACAGAGCATGAGTGGGGGAGGGGCAGAGAGAGAGGGAGACACAGAATCGGAAGCAGGCTCCAGGCTCCGAGCTGTCAGCACAGAGCCCCACACGGGGCTTGAACTCATGAATGGTGAGATCATGACTGAGCCACACAGGTGCCCCTAGAGGAATTTGTATTTTAAAGGGTATGTTGTTATTTTTAGTAAAACATTGTCTTGCACCAACCTGTTATACTAATTCCTCACCTGCATAAGCTGTGCCTATGCAGCTAAAATCGCTGTCAGTTTTAATGCCTTACTTTTTGTAATGCTAGTGGAGTTAGTGAACAGTGGGCCATAGCTTTCACTTTAGAGATGCATAAAAACATAGAAATTATTTTAGCAGATCAATAATCCTTCTTGTTTATCTGTCTCTGAATTGCTCCAAGGAACTAGCAATAACAATTATTTTAACAGCTTTATTGGGATATAATTCACATGCATACATTTTACCCATTTAAAATGGGCAGTTCAATGTTTTTTTTATATATTCACAAAGGTGCAACTGCCACCACAATGTACTTTTAGAACATCTTCATCATCCCATGAAGAAACCCCATGCTGATTAGCTGTCACTGCCCATTCCCTCCTCCTCCTCAGCTCCTGACAACCACTAATTTATTTTCTGTGTCTATGATTTGCCTATTCTGGACACTTCATAAAAATGGAATCATATAATACATAATCCCTTGTGACTGACTTCTTTCACTTAGCATAATATTTGAAAAGCTCATTCATGTTGTAGCATGTATTAGTAGTTCATTTCTTTTTATTGCTTTATAATATTTCATTATATTTTGATATATACCACATTTTGTTTATCTGTTCATCATTTGTCTCTTCATGGACATTAGGGTTGTTTCTATTTTTAGGAACATAGAACAATGCTGCTATGAACATCTGTGTGAATGTATGTTTTAATTTCTCTTGTGTCTATATCTAGGAGTGCAGTTGCTGGGTCATGTAGTAATTCTGTATTTCACATTTTGAGGAACTACCAAATTGTTTTCTAAAGTGGCTGCAACATTTTACATTCCCATCAGCAACATATGAACATTCCAATTTCTCCATTTGTTATTGTCTGTCTTTTTGATTATAATCATCCTAATGGGTGTGAAGTAAAATCTCATTGCAATTTGGATTTGCATTTCCCTAATGACTAATGATTTTGAACATATTTTCATGTGCTTATCGGCCATTTTTATGTCTTCTTGGGAGAAATGTCTATTTAGATCCTTTGCCAATTTTTCATTGGGTTATTTGTCTTTTTTATAAATGAGTTGTAAGACTTCTTTGTATATTCCAAATACAAGTTACTCGTTGGATATAAAATCAACAATAGCAATTTACACATGTTGACCATATTTGGCTGCTTTTTTTTCACTTAAAGTCTCTTGGATATATTTCAGTTTCAGTATTAATGAGCAAGTCTCAATTTTTAAAGAAACTGCTGAATAGTCTTCCATATTTGAAATATCCCCAATAGTTGTCACCTGAATGAGGTCTTCTGTCTGTATATTCTTTTTTTTTTTTTCAACGTTTATTTATTTTTGGGATAGAGAGAGACAGAGCATGAACGGGGGAGGGGCAGAGAGAGAGGGAGACACAGAATTGGAAACAGGCTCCAGGCTCTGAGCCATCAGCCCAGAGCCCGACGCGGGGCTCGAACTCACGCGAGATCACGGGAGATCACGCGAGATCGTGACCTGGCTGAAGTCGGACGCTTAACCGACTGCGCCACCCAGGCGCCCCTTCTGTCTGTATATTCTTATAGGACATATCCTGAACCACACTCTTCTCCCTTCCCCATTTTGGAGGTATTGGTCAAATCCACCCTACTAGATTTATGTTAAGATTGAGGAACGTGTATTCTGCTTCTTTTTAAATGTGTGTGTGGTTCCTCACCACAGTGCGTAGCATATACCACTCTGTTGGTTGGTGAATTTAGAGTAGATGGTTTCCACTGGCTCATTATAAACTCTCAACAGAGAAGTCTTTTCCCCTTTGGGTCTTGCTTACAGTGCTACAGAATACACAATCTTAGAATTGGAAGGGACCCCCTGGGTCCTCTAATCCAATGGAACTCAAAGTGTGATCCACAGACTGGTGCCAGTCCACATCTCTTACTGGCCCATAACGATTGAGTAAAGGAGAATGGAGAGTAAGTGTTTAGAAACTTTTATTGTATTTGATATTGCTGTGGAAACCAAGTATGTGGTATTGTATTAGGCCAAAATATGAGACCACAATTGATAGGAACTTTTTTAAAGTTCTATGCAAAGACAACTGAGAAACACTCCTGTAGTCCAAATTACCACCCACAGACACAATCCCTTTTGCATTCAATAAGCTATAATTTACTTAATCCATTTAGTTTATTGATTCAAGAAATATTTATTTAGCCCTTACAACACATAGTGAACTGCTTGAGCTTGCAGGTCCATAACCTGGTTTTTCACTTGCTAGGTGTGTGAACATGGGGAGGGTTCTTAATTTCTCTGGGCCTTAGTTTCCCAATTTCCAAAAATGGGAGAAATAAGAGTGTACATTGTCATAGGGTTGCTTTGAGGAATATATGAATGAAGATAGATAGATAGATAGATAGATAGATAGACCAATTATTCGATAAATGTTAGTGAAGTTAAATGATGCTAATGATGTAATCCAAGCAGAAGTTGATAGTTTAAACTGAGGTAGTATTAGTGGGAATGGAAAAAATTAGATGGATCTAGAGAGTGTCCTCAGGACTTGCAGACTGACAGGCTAGGGAGAACTGGTAAGGATCAGAGTGAGGACCAGGATGACATCTTGCCAACCGTTCTCTGAAATGGAGAACCTGAAGGAGGAGGGTTTGGGTCTGGACGGGGTTGGGGGGCAGCAAGGTGGAGAATTATGATTTCAAATTTGGCCACATTGAGTTTCGGGGTGACTCTGGAGTTTTCCAATGAAGCCCTCCAGTTGGTCTTTGGAGATAGAGACATAGATTTCAGAAAAGAGAGTTACACTGGAAGTAAGGTTTCATAATGTATAAATGGCAATTAGAACAATAGGAGTCACTGAAACAGCAAATGATGCCATGTAGAAAGAGAATAGAATAGACCCAGGACAGAGCCTGGTGGAACATCAGTGAACATCAGTGTGTGTTAGATGTGAGGGAGACCACGAAGGAGGCTTAGAAGAGTGGCCAGAGGAGTCTGAGAAGTGGCAAGAAAGTATAATATTGGAGAAACCAAGGAAAGATTATTTTAAAAAGGAGGATGTAGTCAATAGTGTCATGCAAGAGAAATTGCAAAGAGCATTTATCCACAGTGACAAAACAAAGATTAGCTTGGGTGGCTTGGTGGGGCAAAAGCCAGACTGGGTGGACTGACAGAGGAGTGAAGGCCATGCAGGGCAGATCACAAGTGCATACCACTCTCAGAAGGCCAGGCTTTAAAGAGGATGAGAGAAAGAGGCAGTAGTTTGGTGGGACGTGAGGCCTAGGAAGTTTGCTTTATGTTTGTGATAGGAAAACCCTATGCATGATTACCAATGAGAAGACAGGTTGGGTAAAAGTAAAAGTGAGAGAGGGCATAATTAATGGGGGTAGGAAAGGAATCAAGAGCATCTGTGGATGGGATTAGCTTTAAGTATGAGTTCTCTTTCCCACAAGTTATTTCATTTGTGTACAACTCTAAATATTAGAACTATATTTCTTATACTGAAGGGAAATAGGTTTTCTTGTAACTCTCATCTATGAGTCCTATTTCTGCTTCCTCAACTCATACACAGTTGCAATTCTGTTTCCTTTTCAGTTTCTTTTATAAACATCCATGGTTCCTTCAAGCATTTTTCATATGATTTGATTTCAAGGTTTCCTTTGAGTAATGTTCAGCTTAAAATGTCAAACCCAGAACTGCCAAAAAATTTTCCAGATGCAGTTTGGCACATGCGATACCAAGCCCACTGTTTATGTTTTCTTTCTTGATCTGGGCTCTATACATTTATTATTGCTCTGTAAATTACATTTTGAGCTTTTAAAAAATCACATTATACAAACATTACTTATTGTGCTTATAAACAGTTAAAACTTGGGGCGCCTGGGTGGCACAGTCGGTTGGGCGTCCGACTTCAGCCAGGTCACGATCTCACGGTCCGTGAGTTCGAGCCCCGCGTCGGGCTCTGGGCTGATGGCTCGGAGCCTGGAGCCTGTTTCCGATTCTGTGTCTTCCTCTCTCTCTGCCCCTCCCCCGTTCATGCTCTGTCTCTCTCTGTCCCAAAAATAAATAAACGTTGAAAAAAAAAATTTAAAAAAAAAACAAAAAAAAAAACCCAAGTCTTTTTCCAGGAACTGCTTTTAAGCCAGCTCTCCTGTGTTAAAAGCTAAGTATGGGTCTCAAGTTTCTTTTTGCTACTTTTGACCTATTATTTCAAGCTGTCATCCTATTGTATAGGATATCAACTCTGACATCCAACATATATACTCTTTCTCAGTCAGTGCTGTCAGCTTCAACATTCACAAGTTTGTATTGGGAGACAGTGTTCTAAGGCGATTCCCATGATTCCCACTCCATGCAATCCTCACCTTGGTGTAATCCTCTCACTTGAGCATGGGTAGAACCTGTGAGTTGCTGTGAACTAATATAATGTGGCAAAGGTGAAGGGATTTTGCAGATGTAATGAAGGTCCCTAACCAGTTGTCTCTGAGTTAATCAAAAGGGAGAAAATCCAGGATGGGCTTGATCTAACCAGGGGAGCCCTACAAAAGAGAGTCCAGACCTTTCCTGAGAGACGAGACTTGAAGCAGGAGAGATGCTCTCCTGCTAGCCTTGAAGAAGCAAACAGCCATAGGGGTGCCTGGGTGGTTTAGTCAGTTAAGCGTTTGACTCTTGGTTTCAGCTCAGGTCACGATCTCATGGTTTGTGAGACAGAGCCCCACACTGGGCTCTGCGCCGATGGAGCAGAGTCTGCATGGGATTTTCTCTCTCGCTCTATGCCCCTCCCCAGCCCTCTCTGTCTCTCTCTGTTTCTCATTCGCTCACCCTCTGAAAATAAATAAATAAGCATTAAAAAAAGAAGCAAATGATCATATTGTGAACAATCTATGGAAAGGGATGCCTTCTAGGAGTTGAGAGCCTCAGTCCTTCAACTGTAAGAACCTGAATTCTGCCAACAACCTGAATGACCTTGGAAGAAGTCTGTGAGTCTCAGGTGAGACCCCTCTTCCCATCAACACTTTGACTGCAGGGGACCCAGCCAAGGACCCATGAAAAGTGTGGGATAATAAATGTATGTTGTTCTAAGCTGCTAAGTTTAGTAATTTGTTCTGCCTCGTAGAAAATAAAGGCACTCATCTTTAGCATTTTACCCTCAATGTCTGGGGTGAGAAAGTTGGACCCCACAAGGAGAGAGCACCATTTATGAGGACTCTCTCCTCCACTCCTCAACTGTGGCTTCCATAGCATCCTTAAGGCTCCTTGTCCACCAGTTTAATGCACTTTGCTCAGTGAGAGGTAGAAAACCTCATCACAGTGGACCACACATCAGCTTCTGAGCCAGAAGAAAACTGCTTCCATGAAAACAGGGAACACATTGAAAACCAGTACTGTTCATGCTGTGTGCTGTACTGTTGTAGTACTTATTAACAGCTCTGCTGATTCATTCTGTGACAGAGCATCTGAATCAGACATTAGTGGATCACCTCTGTTGTTGTGAGAGAGCCATTTGCCTCAGAATAAAAAACGTCTGTTGGGGAGCCTGGGTGGCGCAGTCGGTTAAGCGTCCGACTTCAGCCAGGTCACGATCTCACGGTCCGTGAGTTCGAGCCCCGCGTCAGGCTCTGGGCTGATGGCTCGGAGCCTGGAGCCTGTTTCCGATTCTGTGTCTCCCTCTCTCTCTGCCCCTCCCCCGTTCATGCTCTGTCTCTCTCTGTCCCAAAAATAAATAAACGTTGAAAAAAAAAAAAAACGTCTGTTAATATTCTGCGCACGCTTGAAACTCTTGATTAAGAGGCCAATCCTGCCCTCTCATTAGTACTTGGTGGGTGTCAGGGCCCTCATTAAGATTGCACTTCCTTTAATGTGGTCATCTTGGCATGGTTTGTGAATGACCTTAGTGGCTTAGGGGAGGACTGGTTTTTCCAAACAGTAGGAAAGAATGCGGAAAGAAATTGGATTTGGCATACTTTGTAGCATCTTATTGGATCGATTGTAGAAGAGCTCTTGAAGAAGGGCCTTATTTTGGGGCGCCTGGGTGGCTCCATCGGTTGGGCATCCGACTTCAGCTCAGGTCATGATCTCACGGTCCGTGAGTTCGAGCCCCGCGTCGGGCTCTGTGCTGACAGCTCAGAGCCTGGAGCCTACTTCAGATTCTGTGTCTCCCTCTCTCTCTGCCCCTCTCCCGCTCACACTCTGTCTCTGTCTCTCTCAAAAATAAACAAAAATGTTAAAAAAAAAAACAATTAAAAAAAAAAGGGCTTTATTTAAATCAGAACAAAGAAGAAGATTTGGCTGAAGACACTGATGAGCTTCTGTGAGATTCAGTGACGAAAGCTGTATATCAACACCGAGCTTCCATATAGAGGATATTATGACGTCAGAGTGTATAGACTGAAAGCTGAGAGAGAGAGGGGAAGACAAAGCCACCTCACTCCATTCCAGAAAGTTAGTAAGAATGTAGTGGGAATCTAGGAGGCTGAAAGGATTCTATATTGGTTGATGGACAAATGAACAGAAAACTTCAGTTTCTGGGGTGAATTTGGATCTCAGAGATGCTCTCAGGCAACGGCTCTGAACCGGACCTAAAGCAGGCTTTCTTAATGTTGACATTTGGAACAGAATAATTCTTTGTTGCGTATGTGTATGTAGCACGGAACACTGTCCCGTGCATTGCAAGATGTTCAGCAGCATCACTGGCCTCTACTCACTAGATGCTAGCAGCATCCTGCCTGCCCCCCACCCTCTAAAAGTTATGACAACCAAACATGTCTCCAGACTTGAGCAAATGTCCCTTGAGGGAAAAATCACTTCCAGTTGAGAATCACTGGTATAAAATAACCACTTAGTTTTTTGTTCAATGTCTATTTTTTGTGATGCTTTAATTTTCTAAAGTCAATTTAACCAAAACAGATTAAGCACTTGCCGCGAACAAATGCACAGAAGTACACTGCATGTGCTGCAAGAGGTTCTGCCCTCACTTCCTTGTCATCTAGAACTGGCTGACTGCAGTCCAGACCTGTTTTAGTTTCTTTTTTCTCTTCTTCCAGAATGTCTAATGAGCTAGTCAAGACTAACATACAAATGCTCACCTACAGAGGACAGGACCCCAGATTTAGAAATTATCACATTGTGGCCTTTTCCAATCCTGTTATTAAAGCCATATTTAATAACTCCATGCATGTCTAAGCCTTTAAAAGAAAGGGGCACCCAATAAGTGCTTAATTCCTATCACTTCTAAGAACTTGATGAATTAATCAGAAAGACACAGGCTACCTCTTGTTTAGGGGTATGAGTGGTGTTTCAAAGTTTGATGACAGTATCCTACAAGGAATTATTTAATCACAGAATAATTTGCTTTTAATCCGCGTCAGTTTCTTTTCAAAGAAAACCCTTTCCTTCTCAGTCATAAACAAATACATGTTCACTAAAGACGATAGGAAAGATATAGAAAAGTATAAAAAAGAAACTAAAAAATACTTTTGGGCTCATGTTACCCTGTGTACCAGTCATTGCTTCTCCTCTCCTTCCAGATACATGAATGGATAGTATTTCCCCACCCCCTTGAAGTTAGGCACAGTTATGTGACTTTCATTGGCCAATGAAATGTGAGTGGAAGTTCATGTGTCATTGATGAGTAAGAACATTTAATTGCCAGTGTCTGAATCCACGCCTCTCTCTACCCCTGCCTCAGTGACGTGGAAACCCATGCTGATATGGCCATGTAACACTGAGCCTTCAGATAGAGGACAGCTGTCTAAGAGAGTCAACTAGAACCATCAGCAGAACCTGAATGATGAAGAATAAGCCTTCAGAAGAATGAAGAATAAGTGTGGAGGTTCCTCAAAAAATTAAAAATAGACCTACCCTATGACCCAGCAATAGCACTGCTAGGAATTTACCCAAAGGATACAGGAGTACTGATGCATAGGGGCACTTGTACCCCAATGTTTATAGCAGCAGTCTCAACAATAGCCAAATTATGGAAAGAGCCTAAATGTCCATCAACTGATGAATGGATAAAGAAATTGTGGTTTATATACACAATGGAATACTACTTGGCAATGAGAAAGAATGAAATATGGCCTTTTGTAGCAACGTGGATGGAACTGGAGAGTGTGATGCTAAGTGAAATAAGCCATACAGAGAAAGACAGATACCATATGTTTTCACTCTTATGTGGATCCTGAGAAACTTAACAGAAACCCATGGGGGAGGGGAAGAAAAAAAAAAAGAAGTTAGAGTGGAAGAGAGCCAAAGCATAAGAGACTCTTAAAAACTGAGAACAAACTGAGGGTTGATGGGGGGTGGGAGGGAGGGGAGGGCGGGTGATGGGTATTGAGGAGGGCACCTTTTGGGATGAGCACTGGGTGTTGTATGGAAACCAATTTGACAATAAACTTCATATATTGAAAAAAAAAATTCTCGGGGCACGTGGGTGGCTCAGTCAGTTGAGCATCTGACTTGATTTCAGCTCAGGTCATTATCCCAAGGTTGTGGGATCGAGCCCCACATTGGACCCCGCACTGAATGTGGAGCCTGCTTAAGATTCTCTCTCTCCTCCCTCTGCCCCTCTCCCCTACTCACACACTCCCCCTCTCTAAACAAAACAAAACAAAACAAAACATTTTCTTCAAGGATATTTTAAATGTATGATTTTATATAGTTGGCATCTTAATGTTTTGTATTCTAAGTTTTACCAGTAAGCATATTATGAAAAGACATTTTTTTGTTTTCTGATGCCTCTAGCACATCACATTCTTTTCCTTCTTAGCACTTTGTGAAATTATCTTTATTCACTTACCTATTTACTTGGCTTTTGCTATTTTTCTCCTTTGGAGTGTAAGTTCCAAGAAGGCAGAGGTCAGGGACCCTTTTGCCCATGTTCACTTTTGTTTTCCCCAGTATCTGAAAAGTGCTTGGCACATAACAGGTACCTAATAAACATTTGCTGAAAGAATAATGAATGAATATTCCATATGAATTTCTATAAGTTATCTAACAATTTTCCTATTGCTGGACATTTTCATTGTTTTCAGTTCTTCCCTTTGAAGACCAAACTTTTAGAGAAATCTTTTTATTCAACCTTCTTATAGGAACAATGTGATTAAGAGCATGGTTGCTCAAGAGTTACTACTGCACAAAAAACCAGGAGATTGAATTGTCATTGAACCAATTAGTTTCTGCCAATAATTGGCAAGAGCCTCAGATATCAACAAATCAAATACATAGAAGACTGGAAAGCAAGATCTGAAATTTCATCAATTTGCCCATGAATGTTCAGTTAATTATTTGCTATGAGAGGTAATTTTAAATTCTTCAAAGCACTCTATGTGTTCAAAAGGATATTCCTCTAGAGGAGGTGAAGCACCACGTTCTAACTGAGGAAACCAGCCTGGCTAAGCTAGCAGATGGAAGTAAGAAGCCAAATCCATTTACAGAACTTAGTTTCCTGCTGTTCATTCCATGTTGCCCAAGCTTCCTCATAGTAATGAGATTATCTTCAAGTGAAAGACCAAGGCTTAGAAGAGAAATTGAGCACGGAAAATCAATACTAAGTTTTAGTGGTTCCTGACCAGAACATTAAGTTTCCTTTTATAGCACAGACAGAGACAGATCCAAGTGACGAAGTCCTGTCTCCCTGGTCGGTGGGAAACATCACAAACAATATTAGATTTGGGTTTCTTTAAAAACTATAAAAATCATTCCAGTCTGAGAGGTTAGCCTTTTTTCTCAATGGTGTCGATACTAACTTGAGATTTTCATCTTTAATTGAGTTGGCATTTTAATTAGGTATTAACTTTCTCTGTGAAAATGAAGATGAAAGGAATTATTTGGGCTGCAGCCTTTTGAGAAGAGAATACTTGTCAATAACATCAGAGAATGCTGGCAGTGAGGGAGGTCAGAAATGATCCCCTGGTCTTTTCTTGGGGTGTGCTTTGAATCTGATGTTGTTAAATATAAAAGAGAAACGAATGTATTATAGTTTAGAAAAAAGGTTTTATTTCAGTCAATCTTGCAAGGGTATGATTTTGATCTTTTTGTTCCTCAAAATTGCTGAAAATGAATTTTATTATTTGTACATTCTATGTATTATTTACATGTATATATTCATATGTATACATCTATTTGTATTTATATGACTTTATAGCAGAGGTTGGCAAACTACAGCCTGAGGGTCAAATACAGCCTGCTTCCTGTTTTTGTAATAAAGTTTTATTGAAACATGACTGTATTTTTACGTGTTTATGTGTTGTCTGTGTATGTTTTTGTGCTACAATGACAGAGTTGAGTAGTTTTGACAGAGACTGTATGGCCCTTTATAGAAAAATGTTTACTGAGTCCTGTTCTGAAGCTGGATCTTTGTACTTGGCACACGTTTGAATCAGAAGGGAATAAATATTCCTATAAGAATACCTGTTTATGGAGGATATGCTATGCAAAGACAGTGCTTGTTGACCTGGAGGTAAAACTGTATAGAAGAATGCATATAAACTCAAGAAGAAGATCTCAGAATGTTATTAGAGACCGCTAAGGAGAAGGAAAGAAAAACAATACTCAGTTGTCAACCTGGAATTAATTAAAACTTTACCAAAATGTCTATGAAAATGCATACATCAGAAGATTCATTGTAATTCAATTGAAGAAATTAAGCAGGTGTTGTGTGGCAGGCATTGTACCAAGTTACAGAGATTACAAAATGGGTAACTAATGGGCCCATCACATGAAGAACTAAGAATTATTTTTGTTGGCTTTCATTTTCCAGAGCTGTTGCTGGCTAGAGCACTGATAAGTTATACCACTGAAGTGGTATATTGTGCATAGGCAGGAAAGATGATCAAACTTGACTCCCCGTCTTTCCCTTCAAACCTGTTTCCCTTCATGTACTGTCAGTTCAGAGAGAGACATCACCACCCAGCAGACCAACTTGCTTGTCAAATGGTCTCCTTTCTCTATTCAGTGCTAGAATTTGCTTCCCACGTTGCTTCACCTGGTTTGCTGAGGTGCCATCCCAGCAAAGATTCCCTGACCCCACCTCTTCTTTCCACAGCAGTGCCAGTCTGGGTTCTGTACCTGCGATGTGTATTCCCACAGATTCCAGTACTTCTCATGCCACTGTCTTTTAATGGTTTCTTTACTTAGGAAGAGTTCATTTCCCACATCATGTAAAACTAGGAAATGATCACATCTGTGTGCAATGTGGGTAAATGGATGTGGCCAAGAGGTAGTGAACCCAGGTTTTCTAGCTGCCCCAGGGTCAGTGCATATGTAAGTGTGTACATGTTCACGTATTAATTAATTAATCAATTAATTAATTAATTAATTAATTTTGTTAATGCTTATTAAGCATTATCTTAATGCTGAACATTGTTACATGTACTGGGGATATAGAACTGAACAAGACTGACAAAGTTTGTGTCCTCACAGCGAGAAGTGGTCAAATATGGGATCTGCTGTGAAGATAGAGTTGCCATGATTCAGTGAAGAATTGATTTTGGAGATGAGGGAAATGGAGGAGCCAATGACGGATTACTCCAAGGGTTTTGTCTGAACAACTGGGTGTATAAAGTAGTTATTTACACATACACACACACACCACACATGCCATTGAGTTAACTGACTTAAATTAAAACTATTAAAGAATTTAAATCATATAATACACAAATTTTTCAATAAAGGTAAAAATTTCCTCAACTACTTGGCTTTGATTTTATGAAATGAAAGTATCTAAAGAAAAGGTTGGTCCTTAGACCTTTCTTTTAATTTAATTTAACCTCTTCCTATCATAGATGAAGGAACTTCATCTGATCATAGAGATCCAGAGGGAGGTTCAGAGGTTCATCCTAGGTTGCACTGTCAATGTTTTCGGGGAAAAAGCAGTAGAGCCCCCTGATTGTTATTTCCTTTACAAATTTGAGCATAAATTACCCTGCCTTTTATAAAAACACAATTTTTTTTTTGTATCTATTTAGAATAATATTTGCAGCTCATCATGAGAAATCAACTTGGGGGCTTGTTTTATTTATTTTATTTATCTTTTAAATTTTAATGTTTATTTTTGAGAGAGAGAGACAGAGTGTGAGCCAGGGAGGGGCAGAGAGAGAGGGAGACACAGAATCTAAAGCAGGCTCCAGGCTCTGAGCTGTCAGCACAGAGCCCGATGCGGGGCTCCAACCCACGAACCTTGAGACCATGACCTGAGCCGAAGTTGGATGCTCAACCCACTGAGCCACCCAGGCGCCCCTGGGGGTTGTTTTAAACTAGTGACTTAATAGTTTAAAATTTCTCTCAATCCATATACACATGCTTGTTAAGCCTTTCCATAGCTCCATGCCTGCTGAGGTTACACATTCAATTTTACTTCTCCTCCAAAAAAGAAAAAAAAAAAAGATAAAATCTGTTCAGTCCTACTTTGTTTAAATTTCCTTTACAATACTGGTTTATTTTATTTGTTTTTTAAGAAGTTTTTACATATTTATTTATTTTTAGTTCTTATTTAAATTCCAGTTAACATGCAGTGTAATATTAGTTTCAGATGTACAATCTAGTGATTCAACACTTACATACCACACCCAGTGCTCATCACAAGTGTCCTCCTTAATCCCATCACCTATTTCACCCAACCCCCACCTCCCCTCTGGTAACCATTTGCAACCATGTGGATGGAGCTAGAGAGTATTACGCTAAGTGAATTACTTTTAAATTATATATAACTGTATAAAGTTTTTCCTCTATAGAATACATTTAGCCTTAAGTTTATAATCCTCAGCACACAAATGGAACAAAATGTACCTGAATATATTAAATTTTCTTTCTGCAAAGATGAAGGGAAGAAGAAGTTTAACCTAAGAGGGTTTTGGTGATTTTTCTGCTAAAGTAAACATAATGTGGTCTTAATAATTCTCTTCCTTGTCACTCAGCACATCTTGTGATACTAAACAGTCTTTTATAGTATTTTTTGTTTCATGAGTCTCTAATATTTTTTACTGTGTTCCTTAATGTGAGGTTTATTAATTGTGTAACAACTTAGAAAAGTCTAACTCTTTGGTAATGTTTTCTATCATGAATAAAGGTTGAGTGATCCAAGTAAGTAATACATTGTAAAATGGCAGTGGTGTTGATTAAGTTAATTTAAAAAATCTTCGAAGTTCTTCTTCACTTGAATTAAAATTCATATTAAAATAATATGATTCCCATTTCTATGACATTTGAGTTATTCTTCTAGACTAGACTGAATATTATTTGGCACTAAAATTTAAATGCTATGTGCTTACATAAGGCCCTATATCTTTATTTTTTTATTAAAAATTTTTTTAATGTGTATTTATTTTTGAGAGAGACAGAGAGTGCAATCAGGGGAGGGGCAGAGAGAGGGAGACCTAGAATCCAAAGCAGGCTGCAGGCTCTGAACTGTCAGCACAAAGCACAATGTGCGGCGTGAACTCACAGACTGCAAGATCATGACCTGAGCCGAAGTCAGACGCTTAAGCGACTGAGCCACTCAGGTGCCCGGCCCTATATCTTTAATACTGGCCTTTAGGAAGATGTCCCCCTCCAAGATTAATACAATTCATATTGCACTAAACTAAGGTATAACATATAAACATTTGTGTAAGTAAATTCTCGTCAGTTCTAACAGAGTGAGATAAATGTACCATGTACCAACTTTTCTTCTGAGTTGTCTTCGCTTATAAATTAGCCTCTAGTCACTATCCAAAACTCAGCTCCCATTGTTCTTAATCAAGGATAATCACTCTTGTTGCCCAAGTCAGCAACAAGTATATTTCTGAGATGAAGCTATTTAACAATAGGAAGTCTCTGTGTTTCGTTATTTTGAATTTTTTCAGATTGCTTATTTCATGAGCCCTGATACCTACTTGTATTTTACTTGTTTCTACTTTAATCATCTCATTCTTATTTGGTTTTAATTCTGGAATTCTTAGCCCACAACACCATCTAACTCCCCCTACCACATACATACACCCTAAGGCACAGTTTTAGTTGACATCTCCTCCCCCTTACATAGGCAAGGCTGCTGTCTAGACTGTAAATGACAGGACTACAAGCATTTGCATCTGTTTTGGGGATAGGCTCAGAGGAGGCAATTTACCACAATCCTATCTTTACATTAAAATCTACTATCATAGTCTCTGATTGCTGGTAAACAAACTGGGATATTTTTTATGCCCAACCCTTTTCTCTCTGCCCTTTCCCCTCATAGACTCAGTTGAATAATGTGTTTTGCAGCTCACTCCATGGTCTGTCTCTCTTTACCTGGGCCTTACTCTTTTCTATATATACCAAACAAGTCATTATTTTTAAAATGATTATTTAAAATAATATGAATTTGGGATGCCTGGGTGACTCAGTCAGTTGAGCATCCCACTCTTGGTTTTGGCCCAGGTCATGATCCCAGGGTCATGGGATTGACCCTGTATTGCGCTCTGCGTGGAGCGTGGAGCCTGCTTAAGATTCTTTCTCCTTTTCTCTGCCCCTCTCTCCCACCACACTTTCACTCTCTGTCTCTAAAATAAAAAAATAGGGGTGCCTGGGTGGCGCAGTCGGTTAAGCGTCCGACTTCAGCCAGGTCACGATCTCGCGGTCTGAGCTGATAACCAGAAGAGGCCTGGTTGTTGGGTGCCCTCATGGAGTAGATCTGCTACACTATCCTTGGATCTCCTACTTACCTCTGGGCTATTTCATGAGGAAGGAAAAAACTCCTACTGTGTAAGCCACTACATGCATCCCAACCTATCTACTAAATAATACAAACATTTTAGGTATAGGGGATAATATGAATAAAAGCTCAGAACTATGAAAACAGAAACCAGGTGAAAAGAAGAGAATTCTGGTTCTAAGTTCTTCCTTGATACTTCATGTGTTACCCACAATGATTTCTTAAAGATCAAAATCTGATCAGGCCATTCTCCCATTTAAAACCTTTTAGTGACTTCTTACTACATAGCATGGATTCTGAAAAAGAGGGAAATGGGCTTTTTTCCAAAGAAGAGCACAAAGGTACACAAAGGCCAAATCACCCTGGACAACAGGAATGACAATTCTAATAGTTGATGAAAATATTAGTTTTGAGAATTGTAAAACTCCTGCTCTAGATATTTGAGTTTGAGCAGCTCAAGACAGTTTGTGCATTCCAACCTTTTCCTTCTAAGCAGTACTGTTTGTTTTTCATTTGATGGTCTGCTTGGCCATTTTCTGTCCTTCTTTATATCAGGATGTAAAGGCTCTTCACTGACTCTTTCATCAAGTTTATTGCATGTCTGCTGTATGCTGGGCACTGTCCTAGATCCTAGAAATACTGTGGTGAGCTAAACGGGCATCATCCTGCCATCATAGAACTTTCAGTCAGAGGAGCATGAGAAATATTAAACAAATAATTATGTAATCACTTGATTATATTTGGAATATGTGCTTTCAAAGGCAAAGTTGTAAGAGCATGCCTAACTCTCATTTTTACTTTTTCATTCTCAAATGACCTGTTGTATAGTGTTGTCTTATACCTTCTTAGAAAACCTATTTGGAAACTGGTTGCTATAATGAGGGGTTCCTTTGGTTTCTCTCTTTCTACAAACCTCATCACCACATAGGACTTGGTACCACCTCACTCCACATGAGTCTGAGTATACATTTATTAATTTCTAACTTGATGTTAACCTCATCAGTAGCTTTAAATATATGTATATATATTTAAATACATATATACATACATATATATTCATTTCAGTAAAATTTATATATATATATATATATATATATATATATATCTATATATATATAGTACTTTAGCATTCTCAAAATCTTTAGCAAACCAAAAAGTCAATCAGAGACAACCAGAAAACACAGTATTTTTTAAATAATTAAAAAAACTAAAGCAAATATAAAAACCAACCAGTGAGGGGCTCCTGGGTGGTTCAGTTGGTTGAGCATCTGGCTCTTGATTTCAGCTCAGTTCGTAATCTCACGGTTCATGAGGTCGAGTCCTGTGTCGGGATCTGAGCTATCAGCTTGGAATTCTGACTCTCCCCGTCTCTCTGTCCCTCCCCTGCTTGTGCTCTCTCTCAATCTCTCAAAATAAATAAACATTTAAAAAAATCAACCAGTGAATATATATCAGACATTACATTTAAGCAGCTCTCACACACAGATTTGGATGGACAGTTTTTATAAGACCATCTTCCTAATAATTATATTTCATGAATCACTAAGAATTAGATCTTAAAATTGTATTAAATCCCAAACTGAAAGTCTATTCTTAATGAAATGAGAATTCATAGTGCAGTTGCAATCAGGGTGCCAGTGCAGTCCACTGGACACAGCAGACTGCAATTTCACCTTCATATATTCCAGAAATCATCCCATACTAGTGTAAATAATTCCCAGCCATACTTGGTTGTAATAATTCTCATGCATGCCTAGAAAATATCCAAAATCTTTTCAAGGCAAAGCAAACCTGGAAAATCACTGAGTTCTGATCCACTAACATGCATACTCAATTCCATTTTCATCTAGGTACGAGGTGTGCAAATTATCTGCATGAAATAGATGTCCCATGTCAACCCCTAAGTGACATTCATGTTGATGGACACTTTCATTTCAAGGAGCAAGTAGATTTTTTTCAGTTCCAGAGATTAGAATCTCCTCTCTTCCCCTAATGCTGCTATCTCCCTTTCCCTCCCCTCACTCTCAGCTTATGACATCTCATACTTAATTGAGAAAACTGAAGTCACTAGACAGAAAGCCATCTTTTCCATATTTGCCATTTCCCACCCTCCTATGATGGAAATTACATGCCTTCTTCTATCAAAGGTGCTCTGCCTCCATCCCCAAGGACTGCTTCTTCCATTATCCTTTCTCTTTTGTACATCACTTTTTTCTTCTCTGCTGGATTTCTACCATAAACATACAAACCCACTCTATCCCCAACTTCCCCAAATTAAAACCATCTCGACCCTATATCCCCCTTTACCCCTCCAACATTTTTGTTCGAAGAGCTGTCTCTGTGCTGTCCTCACTTTCTCACCTCCCGTTCTCTTCCCAGCCTACTCCAAACTGACCGCCAAAAGCACCACCCCACTGAAATCGCTGTTGTCACTGTTGCCTTTGGTCATGATTTATGAAATCCTGTCATTATTGTTTGGTCATCATTTGGCCATATATCTCAGTAGCATTTAAAATTGTTGAACACTGCTCTATCCTAGAAATACTTTGTCTTTTGGCTTCTATGAACCCCAGTGAATTCTCAAAGTATAGGCTCTGGATTGGCAGCAATAGCATTATTTGAGAACATGTTAGAAATGAAACTTCTTAAACCTTAACCCAGATTGACTGAATCAGAAGCTCTGGGGGTAAACCCAGCAATCCGTGTTTTAATAAGCCCTCTGGGTGATTCTGATCCAAGGTAAGGTTTGAGAAGCACTTCTCTATTGATTTTCTACATACCTCAATATAGTTTCTTCTTGGTACTTTTTATGTGTTGGATTGTATCAATTAGCTTTTGCTGCATAACAATAGCACTCTAAAATTTAGTGGCTTAAAACCACTGCCATTTACTTACCTTATGAATAGATCTCCCAGTTGCTTTGTGTATTTTCTTAGGTTGGGCTCCTCAGAAGTAGATTATGAGGCGAGGATTTCACTACAAGTGATCTATTTGGGAGAATACCAGGAAGCACTGGTAGGGGCGTAGGAAAATAAGATAGGAAAGGAAACGAGCGAATAGGAAATGTATTAATGAGCAGGACCATGGACTACTGGGCTCTATCCCTCAGGGGGCTTCCAAGGCGTTATTACCCCATCCAAGGGTGAAGAATTTGGGATATTTATCCATCCTCCACTGGTTGAAGGCTGCTTGTCACAGCTGTAACTCCCTTGTTCTCTCCCACCTATCTGGTATGAGGGACAAACTTGCTGTTGTTGATAGAGAGGGCCCTGAAGCAGAAAGTCCAGGTACTTGCACAAAGAGGCCAGCTGCATAGGATGATGACCATTGGATGTGGGATGGGTACCGTGACAGCAACTTCAGGAATCCCTGTTTAGAACCCAGCTGGTCTCAAATCCTTGGGAAGCTTCCCCTGACACAAAGGCAGAGTTAGACTCTCTCTTCTCTGCCTCCCTGTCCTCTTAAGTGCATTTTGCCAAGTTTCTGCTCCCTTGTCTGCCCCCTTGGACTTGACTTATCAGTTTCTTGAAAGTAGTGAGGGGATTCAGAACACACTACCACAAAATATGGTGCCTTGGCATATTGAATATTTTAAATTAAAAGAATTTGAGAGGGGCACCTGGGTGGCTCAGTCGGTTAAGCGTCCGAGTTCAGCTCAGGTCATGATCTCGCTGTCTGTGAGTTCTGTGCTGACAGCTCAGAGCCTGGAGTCTGCTTTGGATTCTGTCTCTCCCTCTCTCTCTGCCCCTCCCCCACTCTGTCTTCAAAACTGAAGAAACATTAAAACAATTTTTTTTTTTTTTTAAAAGAAAGAATTTGAGAAATGGCAAGTGCAAGAAGGACTCTCTCACCTCTCCCTTCTACTCTGAGGCAGATAATAAGACTCTCAAGTGAAAGGAGCCCTCCCACTACCTGGAGGAAAGGAGGGTCCTTATCTCAAAGATGGAATGAAAAGGCCTTGCTAAGTTTCCCTCAGTTTACTACCCTGAGCTCATGCCCTTGTGTCCTATCACATTTTCTCACATCTTTCCACTCTTCATCAGACCTGAAACAAAAACACTCAACTTTAACTGTTTCCTCCTGTGTTCATTTTCTTATGAAGGTTCTCATGTCATATAAAACCTTTATTAAATAAATTTGTATGCTTTTCTTTTGTTAATCTGTGTTTTGTCAGTCCAATTTATAGGACCCCAGCCAGAGAACCGAGGAGAGTAGTAGTAACAAGAATTTTTCCTTTTCTTTCTTTTTTTTTTTTAATTTATTTATTTATTTTGAGAGAGAAAGAGAAAGCATGAAGTAGGGAAGAGGAGCAAGGGAGAGGGAGAGGGAGAGAGAGAGAGAGAGAGAGAGAGAGAGAGAGAGAATCCCAAGAGGCTTTGTGCCGTCAGTGCAGAGCCCTAAACTGCGCTCAATCCCACAAACTGTGAGATCATGACCTGAGCTGAAATCAAGAGTCAGAGGCTTAACTGACTGAGCCACCCAGGCTCCCCAAGAATTTTTCCTTTTCTATAGCAGATTACACATTCTCATTTTTTTCACCCTCTGTTCCCATCTCAGTGCCTGGCACAGAGATAATGTATGTTGATTGGATGCATTAGTGGGTGCCTTATCTTTTTATCCCTTAGAAGACCTCACACATAGAGGAAAGTAAAGAAAAAAATATATATGTATTGAATTGAAGAGGACTTGTGAGTGATGTGAGTATAAATTGGACCACTATTAACTTTAATTCTATTATGTCATTAATAATGCCTGAAGTATTTAAAATTCCTTTAAAACAGCCTTATCTAAAAAATTATTGGAGAAGAATAAACCTAAGGTGACTCTTACTCAAGTTTTCAGGAAAACAAATATTTTGCCTTCCAATTTCTGTTATTCCTTGTCACAGAAGAGCAATATTTTTTTAGACTCTCCTTTTTCAATGGGTAGACTTGGTTGTATGATTTTAATTTATGTATTTGCCTTATAAAAAATCATGAGAAAGTTTAAATATAAGTAAAGTATTGTTTTTTGGAAATTTTATAAATCAATCTAATGTAAAATTACCTAAACTTCCATATGTTACATCCTCTCCCTTCAAAACATTTGTGTGTGTGTGTGTGTGTGTGTGTGTGTGTGTGTGTGTGTGGTCTTCTGACAATAATATTTTTAATGAGGTACATTTTAATGATTGAAGGGAACTGCATTAGTGTACTTAACTTTGAAGCGATATGTAATCAGTGTCAAGCCAAAGGAGTTCTGTTGGGTAGAAAATAAAACTTTCCATGTATAAGCAGACATTCTTCATGGAAAAAGGTATAACATGCTATATGCTTCCATTTTAAAGGTAGAAATATGGGCTGCTATTTGTATTTAGATACTGCTCTTTCCAATGGAAAGAGTGCTGGGTTGGATGACAGATCTGTGTTCTGATCCTAGCCTTTTTCCTTGCAATCCTTGGGAATTGCCTGGACACACAACTCCTTAGAGCCCAAGCTTCCTGTCCTGTAATATGAGAAGTTGAAAGAGAGATCTCAATCAGCTTAGAAACTTTGTGATTCTATACTTCCATACCACCACTGTAGCTCTGACAACTACAGGAAAATACTACGTTTTATTACATTTTTACTAGTACCCTCAACTTTCCTCTTTAAAAAATTATACTTTTGGTTGTATTTGTAAATAGAGGACATCACTAGATAAATGGTTTCATACTATTGTTGTCAGTGGTTGAATGTGGCTTGTCCTCAGGCATAATCATTCTTTGATAATATGGCAGATGGAAGATGTATAAGAACTAAGGTAGCTATTATTCTCATCTGCCCATGACCCTTTCATATATCCCTTCTGGTTTAGCATTCTCTTCCCTTTGGGGAATTTCTCCCCCACTCTCCCCATTCCACGCATTCTGGTAGGATTTTCAGTTACAGTGTTTTGTTTTCCCTTGCCACAGGAATGGGCATTTTACACAGTGGCCACAATGATGGGTCCAGGAGATAGCTATGTGACCCAAGCTAGGCCAATTAGAAGTGTTTTGTGTGTGTGTGTGTTTGTTTTTGTTTTGTAGAATTCTCTAGATTCAAAGTGTTTGTGCATGGGGGTTGACTCCTCCTCTTGGATTTTGTGTTGGGATATATACCAGGAACTGTTGAAAGGTGTTTAATTTACCATATATAGCAAGATCGTTTCTAATAGAGAATGAGAACAATACACAAGTAGAAGCAGAGATCAGCAGAGATGAAGGGTAGATGGAAAGTAGAGAGCATCAAGTTCCTCATTCTAACCCCTGATTCTGGACTTCTTCCAGACTCTTCTCATTTTCCTCTTGGATCACGTTCCTTATTTCACTATCCCTGGTTCTTTGACTTTGTAAATCTCAACCCTTGCTTTACATTCCCTGGCTCTGACAACCCACCTCGGTATTATATCTCCTCATTCACTTCTGTGAGCTATCTTATGAACTTTCTTAGCTAGGTGAGTTAATAAATCCCTTTCTTTGTTTATGATAGTTTGATTTGGATTTTAGTTTTTTGCAACAAACGGCATTTTGACTAACACCCAACGTGAATGCATAAATGGTGTTGAGACAACAGAAACTGAAGCAAACACATTTTTATGAACCACTGATTAGAAGCCTAGTTTGTTTAGCCACCACTACACAGCTACTCATGTATTCATGAAATTACCTCATCATCACGTTTAGGAAATAAAGAGCGGGGAGGGAACTGGTTCCTAGAATGATTCATGAATAAGAGTTGTTGAAAAATTGTCAACAGGTCCAAAATGGAGACACTTGGGCTAAGCGCACGTCACCAAACCAAGACTTAATACTTAATCTAATTATAGTTTCAACCTCTTCCAGTAATGTAATCTTTAACCAATAAATATGGAATTTCCTGGTGAGGTAATCTACCTGATAGACCCCTTCTTTCCCAGAAGAAAGATGAGGTAATCTAAAGAGTAGATTACTCTTTCCTTGTCTGTACCTCCTTCTGCCTATAAGTCTCCCATTTTGTTTAGCTCTTCAGAGTTCCTTTCTATCTGCTAGATGGGTTGCTGCCTAATTCATGAATCCCTGAATAAAGCCAATTAGGTCTTTAAAGTTTATTCATTTGAGTTTTGTCTTGTAACAGTCTGTTGATGTTGTTGGTATCCTCAGTGCCTTCAATTCTGTGGTCTTTTTATGTCATCTTTTGAACCCAACTAGAATGAGCAATTAGCCACATAGACTTTCAAAGTCACTTTAGGTTTTCTATTTATCCATCAAATGTGGCTATTCTACCCATTCAACAGGAGGGCCTAACTATGCCATTTTACTCCTTTTTTGGACTTCCAGACTCTTCTCATTTGCCTGATGGGATATTTTCCTCATATTTTCATCATGCCTGCTTCCTGAGCTCTTGCTTTGGATACCCTGGCTTTGACAAACTATTCTGGACATGTTTCTCTACACTGACACTGACACTGACACTGACCTCACCTACTAGTCTCATAATATATAAGAAACACCCCCCCTTTCTATTAGCCATCATACCAGGGGAGGGACATCTGACAGTAGAAGGGATGGTACCTTATTGGGCTGGGCTTTACTGGCCTAAATAAAAATTAGCTTATCAGACCCAGGAAATTTTTCTGGCCTTCCAGAAAATATTACATAACCCTTAATATCCCACCATTGTAATAGGGAAAGATAGGATAAAACAGGCAGAGAGGGAAAGGTCAGGATCTGAGGTCCCTCGGTCAGGAAAAACACAGATTTTGGAGCAATGCTGTGAGTGTCTGACCACAGCAAACCCCCTCAGGCAGAAGGTTCCTCTTAAGAATGTAACAGACCCCATCTACTCCCCCTCAGGTTTCCCTCAGGAATTTGACAAAAGACCTAAGCATGGCCATTGACCACCCCTCTTACAATGAAAATGAGCCAATCAGGAATGGACAACCCAGCACCTAGAGCTATCCAGCCAATATGGGTAGAACCTGAAAAGGAAGAAGGGGGACGAGAAGGGGGGAGGGGGGAGGCAACCAGAACCTTATCAAACAAAGACCCTTGCCTATTGTCAGCATTCTCTTTCAAAAGCCCCCTGTCTGTAAGGAGAGCTTTCCTACTATTCGTTCTTTCTAACCTTATACTCTAAAAAACTTCTGCCTGCTGCTCATTTTGTGTCCACCTCTTCATTCTTCGAAGAGGTGAGACAACGAACCCCAGGTATTGAGGAAAAAAATCCTGCAACACCATGAGAGCATTTATCTACTCTTTTCTGCTGTCTTCTTGCTCAAGAATTCAGCCTGGCTTCTGTTCCTTAAACGTCCTCCACTTCTCTGTTCCCATACTGAGGATGACCTTTTCTCTGGTCTATAAATGCCCTGACTCAGGGCCAGAGTAATAATGGACAGAGATAGGTGGGGAGATAAACAATGAAGAAAAAAGTAGAGAGAAAGTGAGCCTGTCTGTAAAATGTGTACATGTAAAACATGGCATCCTTTACTTGAGGATGGATGGAAGGCTCTTGATTATGAGATTCTTAATTATGGGTTTTTTCCAATGTAGAAGCTTTTTTAAGAGAATTGTAAAACCTGAATAAAAGATCTCAAACATAACACCTGAAACTGATGTAACACTGTGTGTCAACTATACTTCAATTAGGAAAAAAAAAGTCTCAAACACATTCAGCACAGTTGAAAGATCCTAAATTGGTCTTTCAGCTTTCTGAGGTAAAAAGCAAACAAAACAAAAAAAAACTTATAGAACTGTGTGGAAGGGGGTGGTTTGCAAATGTTCCTTTCTTCTCCCAAATTAATTCAGATGTTAAGATGTTAACCCATTGATCCATTGGTTAAAAACAAATAGCCTTTCACTTTCAAAACCGGAGGTGTTAATAATTTGAGGTGGTCATATTCTTTTGATCTTTCAAATCGCCCCAAGGCTGTCTCCTAATGCTTCCTAAATGAAGCAGAACAGGGTCCATCTGGTGGCTGTGAGCATTCTGTCTTTGGAAACCTGCTCAGCTACCCACTTGCTAAAGCTTCCTCTCAAGTTTAAGGATATTGCCCCAAAATATACCTTTTGGCATAAGGATTATTTTGTTTTAGGCTGATTATTTTTAAGACACAGCTGACATGGGAGAAACTCTGAAAGCAGTAGATATTACTCTTTTGTAAAAGACTTTGACATTTGTAAGGCAAATCTTCAATTGTAAGGGTGTCTCCCTCTGTACAGGAAGAGAAGGATGCCTTTAAATCTCTGGAAACTCGTATCAATGGAGAAGGCAATGACTTAAATCTGTATAACAGCCATACCCTTGTTTACTGTGCTTTCCCTGATTACCTCCCTTAACTGGTTGCCTCACCCCCAACATCTTTGTTTTTAGCTGGAAATGATATTTAAGATGGCAGCTTGAGACACTTTGGGGAGTTAGTTTTCCTGAGTGTTTCCCATGTATACAGGAAGTATATATGCTATTAAACATTTGTTTTTCTCCTGTTAATCTGTCTTTTTATTTCAAAGGTGTCTCAGCCAAGAACCTAGAAGAGGAGGAGGAAAATTATTTTTCCTACCCCACATTGTAATGCCCGAAGTTCCGAAACCTCCCACAAAAGTCCACCAGAGTCGTGAGTCAAAGCCAAGCGGCAAGGGTCGTTTATTGCAGGTTCGAACCTGGTCCCCTGCGCACTCGTCACCGGTGACGCAAGAGGCCTCGATCAGGGTTGGTACAGCGTTTTTATAGACAGAGACAAATAGCACAGGGGAGGTTTCAAATTATGAGGGGCCTGATTGGTTGATTTTAAAGTAAGGACATTTGTTGTTCTCTGATTGGGCGTCCTTTGTCTGTCCTTTGGCGGGAAGGCTTTGTCCGTTACTTGTGGCGGGAGGAAAAAGGGGGAAGGGGGAAGAGGGTAGGGTAGGTGGGGAATGTGCTTAAGCAAGCAGGTTTACAGAAGCGAGAAATGCCGGTTAGTTTATGTACAATTACTCATTCCATTACCTATCAGACTACATTTAGGAAGGTTTACAACCCATTCTACTACACAGCGGGTTACATTCAGGAAAGGCTTCACAATGCTCGTAGCAAACAGCAAGCAAAACAGACTTCTCAGCAATTGTATTTCTTATCAAAGATCCATAATAAGCAGAAAAGAGAACCTAGCTTTAAACTAAGGCAGGGCTGTCATTTGGATTGTTCCTTTCAACATTAGCAGCCGCACCCCACAAAATTTCTTAAACATTGGCTAGATTCCCAGATAGTGATATATAAGAGACACTCAGGAGATTCAGTAAGCCAATTAAGAATATTTCAAAATGAAGTTTAAACAGTTTTCTGTGCTAGAAAATAACATGATTATTTGAGTATGGAGAATTTTCATATAAACCGTAGTAATTTAAGGAACTAACTTTATGGGTATTCTGAAACATGCAGAACATATCACTTACGAACTTGTGTTTTATACTCATAATTCCTCTGTATAATGTCTTGAGAAAGCAGTTATGAAATTACCAACTGGGATCCCCATGGCTCCAGCAGTTGTTGCTCAGAACAACTTTTGATTTTCCATCTTAACGATGCTGATGGTACTGTTAAAGGAGGAAGAATTCCCTCTGCCTTTCAAGATCCTTCTAACTGGACTAAGAATCAAATTGATATGAGAGACACATTAACAGAAGAAAATCAAATTTAGTTCCGTAAGTAGGGAGAATCCACACAGACATGATCTGAAGACTTTGAGGCAACCCGAGGCTAATTTGAGCTAAAGAAAGAGAGGGGTGCGGTCCGGGACACAAAGGGGAGAAAGACCTTTATCGGGAAGATGAGAGGAGATGTTTGCAAAACAAAAGTTGCCCTGCTAAGGACTTGAGCCCCCTGGGTAAAGAGGAATCTCTGTGAATAGCTGTGTCCTTGGTACCAAACGGCAGTTGAGAAAGGTTAAGAGCTTTTCCTGAACCTGCTGGGGTTTGCTTCCTTTTAACTCAAAATAATCTTCAATGCCAAAGTGGCCTGTCTTGGGGTGCCCTGGCCTTGGCCCCTACAGTACAATTGATAGGGAATAATCTGTTATAAGATGGCCAACAGGACTGATAAAGGAATCCCAGTCCTGGCCTGAAGACTCCCCTTCTGGGTTCTTCTTCCCACCCTACTTGACGCTGGTGCCTAATTACTGCTAATGAGGAATGCGGAAGTAACAGTAGGGTGGGAAGAAGAACCCAGAAGGGATTCAGACCTTTGGAGAATGATCTCCTGTGAACCCACTGATGTAAAATAAACCTCCTGCCTTCCAAGATCTCCGAGTGCCACTTGGTTCTTCTGCCGGGTGATCCAGACCAGTTTCTGTAACACAATAAGGGAAAAGACCTTTTCCTCTGTTTGGCACTTCAAAAAATAGTTGTGCTCTTAAAGCATTTTTTTTTCTTTACATTTTATCTTCTTATTTTTATATTTTTATAATTTATCTTTCAGAAGAGTAAGTCTTTTTTGAGCCTTTTTAAAGCATTTTTTTTAATGTTTATTTTTGAGAGAGACAGACAGAGTGCGAGTGGCAGAGGGGCAGAGAGAGAGGGAGACACAGAATCTGAAGCAGGCTCCAGGTTTCTGAGCTGTTAGCACAGAGCCCGACGTGGGGCTCGAACTCACAAACCGTGAGTTCATGACGAGCCGAAGTCAACCACTTAACCGACTGAGCCACCCAGGCGCCCCTTGAGCCTTTTTAAATTAAAAAATAATATAATATTAAGAGGAATGCTATTAAAACTCCTTATAAAAAAATCTCGTTCACCTTTGTGAATTTTGGTTTTGTCTTTGTTCATATGTGTACACACATATTTTATACAGTCCTTCAGAATGTACCTGAAATTTGCATGTCTGCCCTTTTTACTTAACCTTCTATTGCAAATATTAAATATAACAGTTAATGTGCAGATCTGTAGTGAACATTTTTTAATCCCTGTTGTTAGACATTTTGGATGTTTGTAAATTTTGCTGATCTCAATATGCTTAGGAGAAGCTCTTAAAGATCTGGAACCAGCCCAGATGGAGGGAGGGCTAGGATCTAGCATCCTTGATATTTCTGCTGAACTAATACTACGTCTCACCTTCATCTTTCCTCTAAATATTTTAGACAATGTCTTTTTATCTATTTGTGATCATCCACAGTAATGTTGTATAGGCTACTGCTATGGATCATGGCCATAGTAACCGTCAATATTTACTATATTGTAGTGGTTTTCAAGCTGAGCTCTAAATCCCTACCCCAGCTCCAACCAGAGCAGTTCTGTTTTATTGGAGTCAAGTATTAAACAAAAGTTTGATACGAGTAGACTAGATCAGTGAAGTGCACTCTGGTGACCTTGCATAAAAGTGGGCATCACTGAAGTGTTTGAGGATTCAAAGACCTTGATGGTAAATTAGGGTGTGCATCACAAAGGCAAACTTGGATATCTGTGACGGGCATGGTCTTTCTTGAAGACCCAAGGCCCTGAGCAGATTTTATGTCTCAGAGATATGGAGCATCTGTACATGCCTTGAGTTGTAGAGAGAGCATGCTCACTGACCTCCCATGTTTGCTTTCCTCCAGGCCATTCTCCAAAGTGCAGCCAGACAGATCTTAATGAAGACAGAATACAATAGCCAGCTATAAACAAGAGTCACAATATCCAGTGAACTAGTTCTAACCTCACATTTTCCCTTATAAATCTAAATTTTGGAAAAATCTCTTCTGGAAAAGAAAAGGAAAGGTTCTTCCTGCCTTCACTTGACTGGACCTGAGCAGAGATAGGAGAAAAGTATACAGTTGTATAAATTATCACCAAGTAAATACACTTATATAACCACGTCCAGGTCAAGAAATAGAACATTAAACAATATCATCAGGAAAGTGAAAAAAACAACCCACAGAATGGTGAAAAACATTTATAAATCATTTATCTGATAAAGAACTTGTATGTAGACTGTATAAAGAATATACATATGTATATTTATATATAAAGAAAGTATAAAGAACACTACAACTAAATAATTTTTAAAAAGGACAATTAAAATATGGGTAAAGGATCTGTATAAATATTTCTCCAAAGAAAATATACAAGTGGCCATAATCACATAAAAGATGCTTAACATATTAGTCATTAGGTAAGTACAAATCAAGCCACAGTGAGATACTACTTCACTCCCATTAGGATGGCCCCCAAAAAAGAAAAAAGGTGGACAACAGCAAGTGTCAGTGAGGATGTGGAGAAATTGGAATCCCCATATGCTGCTGGTGGGGATGTAAAATTTTGGAAATTTTGGAAAAATTTTGGAAATTTTAGAAATTTGGAAATTTCCACTTTGGGAAAAGAAAGTTCCTCAAAAAAATTTATAGTAATTTACCATGTGACTCAGCAATTCTACTCTTAGGTATATATCCATCAGAAGTGAAAACATATGTCCACATAAGGGACTTGTACATGCATGTCCATAGCAGCATCATTCATAATAACTAAAAAGTAGAAACAACCCAAATGCCTCTTGTCTGATGAATGGATAAATAAAATATGGTATATGCATAGAATGGATGCATACAGAATAGATTTATTCAGCAATAAAAAGAAATGAAGTGCTGATACATGCTACAGTATGGATGAACCTTGATAACATTTGTTATGGTCAACAACAACGTTGTTGTCCTTATTTTTTTTTTATGATAGTCATTATGCTGTGTGGAAGAAGCCAGCTGTAAAAGATAACATAATATAATGACACTTACATGAAATGCCCAGAATAGGTAAATCAATAGAGATACAAAGTAGGTTAGTGGTTGCTTAGGGCTGGAATGAGGAGTGCCAGCTAATGGGTACCAGGTTTCTTTTAGGGGGAAAGAATATGTTTCAAAGTGAAATGGTGGTGATGGCTGGACAACCCTATGAAAATGCTAGATAATACTGAATTATATGCTTTACCTTTATGAATTGTATGGTATGTAAATTATATCTCAACAAAGCTGTTAAATGGGAAAAAAAAAAATAGAACATTGCCAACATCCAAGAAGCCCTTGGTCTTTGCATCCATGTTGTCGAAGGGAACACTAAGAAGCTCTTCTGTCTTCAATGAGGTTTCCTGGAAACAGAACCTGAGATGGAGATTCCTGTACAAGAAGTTTCCCGAAGGAGTGCTCTTAGGAGTAGATGAGTAGAGAAATCAGAAAAAACTAACTGGTCTCAGCTGAGGACCAGCCTTAGCCTGATGCAACGGGGACCTCTAGAACATGAGTAGCACCACAGTGTGGTCTCATATGCCCATATGATAGCAAAGGACTTGCCTTTTTAAAAATTGATCCATGTCCATGTCAATCATTGGCTGTGGGCTACTC
>NW_024420490.1:2149191-2205429 GCF_014898765.1 Herpailurus yagouaroundi
GGGGGGGGGGGTCTGTCTGCCTCTGTGTCTGTGTATGTGTAAAACCTCCTGGGTAAATCAGCTTCCTTTTGACCAAAACCAATTCTAGAAGGGGGAACACCTGTGACCTATTAGCATCTGACAGTCATAACTGCTGGAGGACCGATGCTCTAGCCAGTATACCTAGGGTCTGGGCCGAGCACCAGTAGTGTGCACTCTATCCCTTCACATGCCCCCTTCCATTATTACAATCTTGATCTTCTGAAATGTCTGCCTTTGGCTGGATCGTTACTTCAGCACACGATTTATGGGCAGTCTGATTTATCTCAATGTTTTACTTCCTAGAAAACTCTGTGCTTCATACTGGGGCTATTGTGTGCCTGTTGTGTGTCAAACAATGTATTAGATAAACTCTAGTCTTCATTGAAAATGAATAGCACCAGCCTATTTACTTAGCGTCAACATAGGTGATTTTGGACATTATTACCTTTAAGAAAGCCAAGAGAGCCATAAAAGCAGGGAGCATGAAGCTAAGAAAGAAAAAAAAGAACATTTCCATAGAACAACGCTGACACCTAGATGCTGAGTCTCCCACTTCTGTCATCAGTGTTCCTGATGACAAGATCTCTGTGGCTGTCGGAATACTCACCAGGAAACTTGGGGTTATGAGAAGCCAAGAGGGTTTTTGATGCTGAACTAGTTAATGTCCCTGAGCTCATGAACAAGCCCTGAGAGAGAACTGTCTCCAGGAAGGTTGGAGAACCAATTTTATTTAAACTTAAGAAGAAAACCAAGGTTAAGAGTGGGTATTAGTTTTCTTTTGCTGTATAACAAAATACCACAAAATAGGGACTTAAACCACATTTCTTATCTCGGTCCCGGAGGGTCAGTCCTCCAGGTCCTACCTAGGTCCTCTGCTCAGAGTCTCGCTAGGCTGCAATCAAGGTGTCAGCTGGTGCAGAAATCCTTAGTAAGAAAAACATCTGAAGTTTGGGGTCCTATTCCAGGCTCATGTATTGTTGTCAGAATTCAGATCTTTGCAGCTGTAAGACTGAGACCCTCAGCTTCTTACTGACTGTCAACTGGAGACCGACTTCAGTTCCTACAGGCCTCCTACAATTCCCTGCCCCATGGCCCTCTCTACGGGCAGTTCACAAGACCACTGCTTCTTTGGGCCGGCAGGAAAGTCTGTCTCCAGGCTGCTGAGGTGGAAACTTATGTAACAAAAAGTAGTCGTGAGAGTGACATCCCAGCACATCTGTCATATTCAGTTTATTAGAAACAAGTGACAGTTGCCATTCATACCCAGGCGGGTGGTGGTAGAGAGTTTATACCAGGGTGTGACTCATTGGGAGTCACCTTAGGATGTGTGGACACAGATGCAAAGCAGTCTAAGTTTCTTCAGGTCATTTAAAACGTACTCTAAACGTCTATTATCTTAAAAATAATTTAATCATTTTATATTTTACCTTTAAAATAAAAACTTTTTTTTTTTTTTTTTTTTTGGTTAAAAGATAATTGAATATGGCTACTTATCTCACTCTGAATACTCATGGGCTAGAAGGAGGCCCTACACGGTCTGGCTTCCTGATACTTTCTGCTCTCTCCACCTGGAAGGACTCTTACATCAGATATCAGCATGTCATGATTCCAGGCACATACTAGGTACTCAGTAGATATGCGTTGACTAAGTGAACAAATACATGAAAAGGGGTATTTTCCATGTGCATAGTAGATACCTGGCCTTTTTTTTTTTTTTTTTTTTTTTTTTTTTTTTTTTGTATACCAAAGAGCAATATCTTAAGTATGTGGTTTCAGCCTACCTTCCTGGTGAGGGAGGATCCAGGAAGAAACCAATAGCCTCTTGAGTGTAAAAGTGACAGTAGCATCAAGAGTCCTATCTTAGTTGTAGTTTGTGGCACGCACAATGGGATTCAAGGTCAGCTACCCACTCTTCTAAAAAAAAACCTAACATTTGGTTTACAAAAGCATAGGCAATTTAAGTGCCCAGAGTGTTACCTCTCTGAGTTACCACGTCTCAGATTAAGAGCTCTGTGTGGTTTATATCAGGTTGATTGCCGTTGGAATGCAATATGCATGTATGAGCACACTCCTACTGGGGCAACGGAAAACATAGATGAACTTCTTAGGCCAGTGAACACATTTCCAAGTTATTCTCAAGAAGGCAAAATATATTTGAATTCAATTAATTTTCAGCTCTTGTGGAAAGGATGGCCAGCATGAGTGAAAGATAAAAAAATTTTATCCTCAGACTCTTTCAGGGACAATATCCAAGAGTTTTATTATTCATTGTATCTCACTGTGAGTGGAACAAAGTAATGGGGCATTCAGCTATCTATTCTGATGAGTTATTCCTTGGTAAGACTGGAATTTACACCATCAGCTCTACTAGTTCCCAGGCCTTCAAACTCAGACCGGAACTATACATTGGTCTCCAGTTTGCCAACTATAGATTTTGGGACTTCTCAATCTCCATAATTGCATGAACCAATTCCTTATAGTAAATCTTTCTATATATGCATATATCCTATTGAATCTATTTCTCTGAAGATTCTCAACTAATACCATCATATAATGCTTGTGAGATTTATTACTGCTTAAAAGGTGATAACAAATATGTTTGGTAATAATTTACTTTTCTCAGGTTGACTCCTTACAAAATCTTACCTTGCCTCCTAAATTCCCTTCCAGTGGCTATTCCAAACTTTATAATTCCTCTCATGCCCCCAGACTAATTTTGCTCAATTTCAGACAATGAGCCAGGGCCTAGTTTTGGTGAATTCCATGTCTTAGCCAACTTGGCATCCCTTGTCTCAAGGTCACAGCACCTGTCATATAGCTTGTGCTCATATTCCCTCTCTCTCTCCTTCCCTACACTCCACCCCCAACAGTTCGTCATGTTATTTCAGGCCTGGGAGCGGGGAACTGGGCCCAGTTGTTGAGTTCTCGGTTGCTACGACATCCCTTGTGTGATATCCCTGCCCCTCACTCACATCCTCATGTACAGTCTCTCTTCTTAAGTCTTTAATTTGGAAAAATTATAGATTCACAAGAACTTGCAAAAATAGTACAGAGAGATTCTGTGTACCTTCCCCCAGCTTCCCCTAGTGATAATATTTTACAAAAGAAAGAGTATCCAAATACAGAAATTTGCATTGATATTGTACTATTGACTATAGACCTCACTGGAATGACATTAGTTTTCAAATTCACTGATTTTTTATATAGTCCTATAAAATTTTATCACACATATAGAATCTCATGTAATCACCACCACAACCAAGATATGAGTGGTTCCATCTGTATGCAACCTTTTTATTAAACTTCTCTCAAATTACCCAATTTGGGCATGCCTTCTGCTTTCTGCCAGCATCCCTACTGATGGACCCTTAATAGATTTCAGCATTCTGGGAATGGGAAAGATCTGTCCTTTTGCTTGTGGGTGAAGGCCAAGAAGGCAGCAAGCCTCTGAAAGAGGAGGATGGCAGCTGCAAAGTAAAAATGGCAATTGGGCCACTCTTGGCAAAGAATATCTGAGAAAGTTTCCAGAGTGATAATGGGGATAATCTGAAGGTTTTATTTTATGGCAATTTTCTCAAGTCTAACCATGTATCAGAATCACCCATAGAGCATTAAAAAATATATATCTATCAATCAACCAAACAAAAAAACAAAACAAAAACAGGGATTTGGACCCCATTCTGAGAGGTCCTGAATCATTTTGTTTGGGGTGGAGTTTAAGGATTGAAACTGTTTACAAGTTCCTCAGCTCTTTCTCATGAGCAGCCAAGGTTGAGAGCCACTGTTTTATGACATCTGGGGTTTGCATCTTAATTAGAAAATCAATTCCTACTCAAGATTATACTTTTTAAAAAGACAGCTTTGAGTTTTCCAGTAAATTTTCTTTAATTTTTATTAAATTTAAATCTTTAATATATCTTGGATTTATTTTTGTAGCAGGGAGTGAGAAATTAATTCATTTTATTTTTTCCCCAGACAGGTATTTTGTTGTTCTATTTATCGAATAATCCATATTCTCTCCACTGTTGTAAAATGTTACTTCTATGATTTAGTAAATCCCTGAATTGTTCTACTCTATTTCCATATTCTATTTTGTTACATTGATCTATCTTTCTATTAAGTGCCAGAATCAAATTGTTTTCATTATAGTCATTTTATCATGCTTTAATTTTTGATAGAAGCAGAGAGAATTGATATTTTTAAGATATTGACTCCATTGAAAAAAAACACGTATTTTTAAGTTATTCCATTTCTCCTTTTTTGTGCACTGCAATGGAGTTTTAAAGTTTTCTTCATATAGACTTTGTACTACGTATAGGTTAAAACTATATTTAAAGAAATGGATCAGCTCCCTAGCCACTAAAATTAATTTTGAGCCAGAGTCAAAAAAATACTTAGCCTGTATAACTTACCGTTGATCATGAATGATGGTAATGAATGCTGTCTGGTACAATTTCTTATGGGTATAGAACACTCCTTTATTATCTGGTATGATTAGCAAATGTGCGCTGCATTATGAAGAATTTAGTATATCATACACGGAACAGTAATTTTCAAAACCTAGAATCCAATAAAATACTAAACACCTAACACAATAAAATTTAAAAAATGTTTTGAAGACTCAGAAGCCCTGTGTCTTTATAATGAGCATTATACACTGTAGATGTTAATGGAAAGTTTAGAAAAGAAAATGCCAGATAAAAATGACTTTTCAGAAAGCAGGGACTCCCTGCTCTGGTCAGAGATTCAGGATAAAAGCTACTCTTTTTCACTAGCTTCTTTCCTGAAAGATTAAAGTTCTATCATTAGAATAGCCAACCATGAGATACACAGAAAGTTGGATTTCTAAAATAAATGATGGGATAAATCCATCTTAAGGTCTAAGTGTTACAGTATTTTCTGAAGTTTTAAATATTCAAAACTGACTGATTTGAATCCATTTGCTGAGAGTTTGCCTCCATATCCAAAGCTGTACAAAAGGAATTTCTAGACTAGTTACTTTTTGTCAGCTAAGGCTTTTAATTAATTAAATGGACATTATATGTGCTTTCACAAAGAATTAAAAATTTTAAGGTAGATGGTAAAAATTCTGCAATAAGAAGAAGGGAAACACCCATATAAATTTTAGAAATGCTACTTAGATATGCATATGGGAAGCAGTGGGAATATTGTAAATTATAAAAAATAGCCATAGCTGAGAAATGCTTTTTTTAATATAACATGGTCACGAAAAATTAAAATATTCACAGCTACTATGTGTGTACATATATGTGTGTATATTTTATGAATGTGTGTGTATATATGTGCATGTATATAAATGTACATATTTGTATACAATGTCTGTAATTAGGGTTAGATCATTCTTCTCATAGATAGCCAGGAGTGAATCTTGGGGTGACATTTCTGGGGCTACCTCACCAGCAAATATTGGCTTACTTGACTGTAGAAACTTAACTTTAACCAACTTTTGTTGGGATGCCTTGGTGGCTCAGTCGGTTAAGCATCCAACTCTTGATTTTGGCTCAGGTCATGATCTCACAGTCATGAGATCGAGCCCCATGTCGGGCTCCACACTGGGTGTGCAGCCTGCTTGACGTTCTCTCTCTCCCCCTACCCTCTTGTGCTCTCTCTCTCTCTCAAGAAAAAAAAGTAAAAAAGTAAACAACTTTTGTTAATGAATAAAACACTATTGAAGTCATATTGTTTTATCTTCCTTTGACTTGTAAGCAACTTACAAAAAGTAGATTGGTTCATTGTGTCTAAATATGCTTTCTCTGAAGAAAGAGCCATGTATCCCCATTATAAATAAAACAAAGAATAGCCTTCCCTTTAAAGTAAACAATGCAATTCTCTGTTTGCTTTTGAATACCCAATTGTAGAGTGCTGGAAACTGGTCAGTGTGATTTGGAAACCAAAGGCAGACCACTGAGCCCTTACTGCTACTCTTAGGCAATGCCTGTGTCCCAGCAGCTTCTTCCCTTCTTCTGAAATAGAAGCAATCATTGTTCATATTCAATTTCTGGACGAACACAATCAACTGATGCTCCTCTGTGTGCCAGACAGTATCAGTAAAATACTGGAGCCTTTCTTGGGGAAGCAAACTTTTCCCTTACCCTTCTAGGTTTTTTGTCTGGTAAACTGATATAAAACAGATTAACAGGAGAAAAACTAACTGCATATATATGGGAGCCCCATAAGAATATGAGACCCAAGGACAGGTCAGTGAGTTGAGGCTTAGATTGAGGCTTGGTCATTCGGGCTAAAGAATGGCATAGGGGTCTGGGGCTTCAAAGAGGAGCAGGATAATTCACAGACTGATAAGAAAAGCAGGTGTTTGGTAATTAGTGTTTGCCTTGCCATGCAGATGGGTCTTTCAGATACAAGTTGTCTCTGGTAATAGCTCTCTTTCTGGGGCAGGCCCCCTATCTAAATTCTTTTCGGTAGTTAAGGAAGAGGGAAAAGTTTCTTGAGTCTTCTGGGTGTTAATTGCCTTTAGCTCAATATAATCCACATGCCCAAATGGCCAATTTTAGGGTTACATATGTTGGGGAGCAAGAACTCCTGTCCCCTTAAAGCTCCTTCTAGCTGGACTAAGAAACAGATTGACATGAGACAGATTAACAGGATAAAAAATCAAGTTTAATAGGTGTACGTGGGGGACTCCACCTAGACATGGAAATTCCAAAGACAGTCATGCAAAATGAGGTATATATGTCATCCTGAACTAAGGAGAAGAGTGTAGGGGTCTGGGATTTCAGAGGAAAGGAATGCACTTCACAGGGTGATAAAAAGAGCAGATGTTTGATAATTAGATGTTTGCTCTATCATACAGATGGATCACTCAGATAAAATTTATGTTAATAACCTTTATTCTGGGAAAGACCCCCCAATTTACATTCTTCTGTGTGGTTAAGACAGGGCAAAAGTTTTCTCTCGAGCCTGCAGGGTCTCAAGTGACTTCAGCTCAAAATGACCCATAGGCCAAAGTGGCACATTCTGGGGGTGGGGGTGAGATGGGGTGGGGGTGAGATGGGGTGGGGTTCTGTCCTGAACTCCTATACATATTTTGCTGCCCCACACAGTCAAACCAGCACCCTCTTGTTTTCTATGTGAATAGCAATGTGAATTCCTAGGAAGAATTTAATTTAGCACTTTAAAAAGTATATATTTGCATTTTGACCACAAAATAAGTTATTTATAACTATGCAAATAGTATATAATTATGACTTGATTTTAAATTCTCAATACTATCATAACAGTAAAAAATACTTATTAAGTTTACCTTTATGGATCAAGTATTTTTATGTTTCCGGTAAGAGGACAAAAATAACCTTTAATATTTATAGTTAAGAATCTGTAATCTGTTATTTTATATCTGCCAATTTAGGGGGTTCCATAAACCGAACACAATTTAAAGAGCTTTCCTTCTTTTCATGTTCTTCAGGTAGACTATATTCAAGAGATAAAAGAATATAGGAAACATTTCTGTCGTGCTATACATAGGAATAAAGGTCATTTAAGTTTTCTTATTGTTGAACATTTTGTGGCTTGAAGATGTTATAAATGTGAAATGGAAACTTAATTTTTCTTCCTGGTGTGTAAGAGCAGGACGAGGTACATAATTTGTGAAAATGCAAGGCCCTTTGTTCAAAAATTAAGAATGCTAAGACAGAAACAATAGGACATTAAACCAGTGAGTGCAGAATTTGCACACACCCCCCCCATATGCCTCCTTGGCATAAGGATTATCTTCAGCTGATTATTTTCAATAAACAACAGACACGGGAGAAGCTCTGAAACGAAGTAGAAGTTACCCTTTTGTAAGATACATTTATATTTATAAGGTAAATTTCCATTTGTGAGGGTGTTTCTCCGCCTGTACCAGAAGAGGAAGATGACCAAATCCTTAGAAACTCTTATCAGTGAAGAAGGCACGGACTTAGCTCTGCATAACAACCTTACCCTTGTTTACTGTGCTTTACCTGGTAATCTCCCATAACCAGCTTCCCCCTCCCTTTGTCTTTAGCTGGAGATGATGTTTAAGGTGTTGGCTTGAGCCATTTGGGGGAGTTACTCAGTTTTTCCGGTTCTCTCCCCTGTATACAGGAAGTATACATGTTTGCTTTTCTCTTGTTAGGCTGCCTTTTATTACAAGGGGATCTCAGCAAAGAACCTAGAGGGTAGAGGGAAAATCATTTTTCCTCCCTCACATCAAACATGGAGTCCTTCTACGCATAGGGAATCTCTGTGACTGCATAGCTCTGCAAATTATAAAAATGGGAATAATCCAGGAATGATCTCTAGAGGCTGACTTTTAAATACCACTTTAATAAAACTCATGGTTACAAATAAGACTTTGATAAAACTCATGGTTATCATGGTTGATAAAACTACATAGTTACTTGGTGAACAAATACCAGCATTGTCATAGAATGATTTGTGAATGTTTAACACACTTCTCAGACGGACAAAAGCATATCAAACACGTTCTGAAGCTGGTCACAAGACTGGAGTGAAATAAATGTAACAATAGAAATACTTGGAAATGATAGAAGCAGGCTATATTTTTATATCATTTAGTAGTTAATTTGTATTCACATATGCTATTTAATTCTCACAAAACAGTAAGATGAAAGAGGATGCCAGAAATAAGTTACCAAGACTAACCAACTGATTTCAGAACCAGAACTTAAAACGTTACCAAGTTCTCCTTCTCCTATAAGAGCAAAGGTAGACAAATGATAGCTGTGGGCCAGATCCAGCCTGCTACCTGTTTTGTAAATAAAGTTTTATTGAAAATAAATGCCCATTTATTTATGTATTATTTTTGGCTGCTTCCACACTACAATGGCACAGTTGAGTACTTGTGATAGAGACCATATGCCTGCAAAGCCTAAAATATGTATTTTCTGTTCCTTTACAGAAAAAGTTTGGTGGCTGCTGCCATAGAGAACTATACCATAGCTAAAATGTGGGAATCCAGACTGGTAATTTTATCCCCTAAGTTGTGGTTTTGCATTCAAGTTGAATGTACTTTTTGTTTATGAGTACTTTATATTTAACAGGTGCCTACTGATGGACAGTTAAGGTTTTACCAACATTTCATCACAAATGATGCTATGGTGACTATTCTTAAATAGCAACTTTTAGCACTCGTTAGGTTCTTCCCCCACACAATTATTCCTGAAGACTAATGTATTGGTCAAATAGTATGCACGTTATAGTGGTCTTGAGTAGTTGAGTAGTCTTACACAAGTTGACTCAATTGTACAATTTGGCAAAATTCTACTGGATGGCCATAGAGAACAAGTTCCACCAGCAGTTCATGAAGATCCCTATGTCTCTGTATCCTACTTTTCTGGGCATTATCCAGCTTCTTTATTGTTGCCAGTGATTGTCAAGCCATAGAGCATTGTCGTATGCTTTCTATAAATTGATGCCCTTGGCTTTTGCTTTCTATAAATTGATGCCTCTTTATAATTCATTTTGGGAGTTTCTTGAAAATGTTGGATATTCCTTCCTTGTCAGTTTTCGACATTGCCCATATCTTCCATTTTGTCATTTGTTCACCAATGTTGTTTATGCTGTTCTTCATTGAACAGGTGCCCTTAAATGAAATCAATCAACTTGTTTTGTCTTATGGTTTATGCTTTTGAGGGTTTTTTTTTTAAAGAAGCTCTCTACTCTTCCCCCCCCCCTTTTTCTTTTCTTTTTCCATTGTGGGTGTGGAGCCCAATGTGGGGCTCGATCTCATGACCTTAAAATCATGATCTGAGCCAAAAGAGTCGGACATTTAACTAAGCCACCCAGGCACCCCAGAAGGTCCCTACTCTTAATTCAAAGATTTCCCCTTACTTTTTCATCTATTAAGTTTATAGTTTAACATTTCATGTTTGTTTATCAATCTTTCTGTGTGTATTAGTACAGTTTTATTTTGCTTCCTTAGTGAGTCATCTATGAAACAGCTTTCCTTTTCCCATTTACTTGTGGTGCCATCTTTATTGAATATTGTCTTTATATATGCCTCTATTGAATATTAAATTCCATCCTTAGCCCATTTTCCTTCTCATTCTGAAATTTGTACCTTGGAAATCTTAGCTCCTCCCACAGTTTTGACCCCCCTTTAATATCCTGGTGTGTTATATACCTGTATCTCTAATCCTTCCTTCAGGTTTCAGAGTTGTGTATTTATACCTGCCTGCTGGCTATCACCCCTGCATATACCACAGGTATCACAAACTCAAAGTATTATAAAATAACTCTGTACTGCAAACCTGCTCCTGTACTCTGTTTCAATGGGTGACATCACCATCACTCATCACCCATTCTGGTTAATAGCCTCGGTTCTTCCCTTACCCTCATCTCCAATATCCCATGAATTACCACATCCTACTGCTTTATTTCTTGATTCCACACTCTCCTTTCTAAATCTATGATGGCTTCCCTAGTTCAAGCTCCAACTATCTTTTGCCTGGACCACAAATGCATCCTAATTAAGTTCTCTGCCTCCAATCCACCCTTAACTCTGCTTGCCAGGTGAGTCATTCTAAGAGGAAAATGTGGACATGCCGCTCCCTTGCTTAAACCCTTAAATGGCTCCACATAACCAGCAAGAAAAGGCCCAATTTATTAAGAGGGCTTTCATAGCTGTCCTTGATCTAGCCCCTGCCTATTGCTCTAGCCTCTGCTTTTGCTTCTCCTTGTCTTACATTTTACACTCGAACAACATCAAATTGTTTATAGTTTTCTCCACATGTCATTGCACTGATTTCCCCTTCTATGTCTTTATTCCAGCTGTTCTCTGGAATGAAGCTTCCTCCTTCTCCTTTGCCTATCAACACTTGATGATCCCTTAGAAGCCTTCTCTAACCAAACCTCTCCTCCAGCCGACTCTAGGGTTCCCTTTGGCCTCCTACTGCTTCATGAACTTACCTCAGTCATTAACTTACTGCCTGTATTAGCAGCTATGGTGTATATATCTGCGTGTAAAACCCAACTGAATCCCCACAGGCAATACCTTAGTTCTGGCTTCCCTTATTTCTGAACTTTATTACTCCTTGGTTTTCTAATTTTCCCTCCTATTTCCAGTTACAGTTTTTACTTCCAGTGTATACCCCTATAGTGGGTTGAAATGTGTCCCCCCCCAAATACATGTCCATCTGGAATGAGGCTTTATTTGGAAATAGGGTTGAGGATCTTGACATAACATCATACTAGATTTGAAGTGGGCCCTAAGTCTAATGACTGGTGTCCTTATAAGACAAGAAGGCACAATATCAGAGGGAAAGATGGTATGAGACAGAGGCTAAGATTAGAGTGATGTGTCCATAAGCCAAGACTATCTGGAGCCACTGGGATGTGGAAGAGGCAAGGAAGGATTGATTGCTGAAGCCTTTAGAGTAAGTGTGGCCCTGCTGGTACCTTAGTTTTAGACTTGTGGCCTCAAGAACTGTAAGAGAATAAATGTGTGTTGTTTTAAGTCATGAAGTTTGTGCTTATTTTTTATGGCAGCCCTGGGAAACTAATACAACCCCCAACATACATGAAATTGATCCACGCTGCAGCACAGGTGTTTTCTTTCTTTTTTCTTTATTTTCCTCCTTACTTTTGTATTTTTCTTTTCTGCATTTGTTTATTATTTATTATGGCAAGTTAAAAACATATACAAAAGAAGGTAGTGTATCTAACGAACCCCATGTACCCATTACCCCAGCTTCAACAATGATCAAATTCATAGCCAACCTTGTTTCATCTCTACTTCCATCAATTTTCCATATCTCCTGCCTTATTTTGAAGAATACAGACATTGTATTATTTCATCCATAAGTATTTGAAACTCTCTAAAAGGCAAAGACTTTTTTAAAAATATAATTTATTATCAAATTGGTTTCCATACAACACCCAGTGCTCCTCCCAACAAGTACCCTGTCAGTGTGCATCACCCACTTTCCCCTCTCCCCCACCCTGCCATCAACCCTCAGTTCTCAGTATTTAAGAGTCTCTTATGGTTTGCCTGCCTCCCTCCCTCTCTGTAATTTTTTCCCCCTTCCCCTCCCCCATAGTCCTCTGTTAAGTTTCTCAAGATCCACATATGAGTGAAAACATATGTGTCTTTCTTTGACTGACTTATTTCACTTAGCATAATACCCTCCAGTTCCATCCAGGTTGCTGCAAATGGCCTTGTTTCATTCTTTCTCATTGCCAAGTAGTATTCCATTGTGTAGATAAACCACATCTTCTTTATCCATTCTCCAGTTGATGGACATTTAGGCTCTTTCCATAATTTGGCTACTGTTGAAAGTGCTGCTATAAACATTGGGGTACAAGTGCCCCTATGCATCAACACTCCTGTATCCCTTGGGTAAATTGCTAGCAGTGCTATTGCCGGGTCATAGGGTAGGTCTATTTTTAATTTTTGAAGGAACCTCCACACTGTTTTCCAGAGCGGCTGCACCAGTTTGCATTCCCACCAACAGTGCAAGAGGGTTCCCGTTTCTCCACAGACTTGCCAGCAGCTATAGTCTGATTTGTTCATTTTGGCCACTCTGACTGGCGTGAAGTGATATCTGAGTGCGGTTTTGATTTGTATTTCCCTGACGAGGAGCGACATTGAGCATCTTTTCATGTGCCTGTTGGCCATCTGGATGTCTTCTTTGGAAAAGTGTCTGTTCATGTCTTCAGGGCAAATAATTTTTTATTTTAAGTGAATCACAATAAAGAGTTGTCTTTCCAAAATAAAAGTTTCCTACTATTACTCTTCTTAAAAGATTTAATGTCTCCTCCGGTATAAAAAGCAGTCTCATTAGTTTGACATTCAAGGAGACTTGGTTTTTGTTTTTTAATCTGAAATGGCCCTGTTTATCTTTCCACCCTTATTGTCCAATATTCTCCCTGTTCATACTGTGTCCCAGATACACCAAACTATTAGGTGAAACTGTAGGAAATGACCGTATTTGTATATCAAAACCAGTTGAACGTTGGCAACTTCATATAATTCAACCTAATATAATGGACACCAGGCTCTTTCTTCTTTTCAGCCTACTCCACTGGGCCCATACTTTGGTTTTTGGATTTATCACATAGTAATATAATTGTTTACCTGCCTGTCTCTTCACCTAGCAGGTAAACTCCTTGAAGGCAGGGGTGAGAGCTTTTTGTGTGTGTGTGTCTCCAGATTTCTGGCACAAGGTCATTACTCAATAAATATCGTTAACCAAACTGATGGCGCTGTCTACCCCAATCTTCCACAGGTGTTTTTTTCCCTTAGGCCATCTCTGAAGTTACATAATTGTGACAACAACATGACCTCTTAGGGATGCTGCTTTTCTCTCCAGTGCTGCTGTCAACCAGGCCTGCAGCAGAGCTCTCATAATATGTTCCCCACTAGGGGCTAGAATCTAGTGTCTTAGTTTACCAGATTAGAGGAGATAAAGAAAAGTGAAGTCAGATGTAGCTAAAAAGGCAAATATATTAATTTACTAGTCTACGGGGGGAAAAAATCCAATTTATACTTAATTTCTCCTCACTTTAAAAGTTAATTTAGAGCTGAGCTTTCAATAATGCAAAAGGAATCGTCTCTTAGTTTATCCATTTGTTTTAGCAAACCACTCTAAAACTTTGAGGTTTAAAACAACCATTTTATTTTGATGATGATTCTGTGGGTCAGGAATTCAGAAACGGCTTAGCTGGACAACTCCTTTGGTGCTTTTTGTGTCCAGCCTGTGAGGCAGGAAGGAATGGGGATGGGGCAAGGGTATGGAGAGTAGAGTCCACTTCCAAGAGGCTTCCTCATTTACATATCTGGTACCTTGGGGCTCATTGGGCCCCTTTTTTATATAGTGTCTCATCCTTTGGGGTTTCTCTGTGTGGCTCAGGATTATCAGAGCATCATGGGATCTGGGTGGTCACATTTCTTACATGGCAGCTAGCTTTCAAGAGAGATTGGGAAGCTGCCTAGTGTCTAGAGGCTTCAGTCTGGAATGGATACGGCATCATTTCTGCTCTATCGTGTTATTTTGTTAGTAAAACAGTTCCAGCCCATTGCGGATCCAGGGGGTGGCAAAATAAACTCTGTTTCTAGATGACAGTGGTGGAAAGAATGCATGTCCATTGTAAATTTGACACATTATCTGTCAGTTATTGTTTGGGCGTATGAGACCTGAATCACATCTCTAGAACCATTATGAATCCCTGATGAGACCCTGCTGAGCTTATGTTTCTTGGCTGTGTAATTATCTTATTTTGACTTAAGATCCTTGCTGAGTTCACATGAATATTGAGCATTTCAAAAATAATAACTAATGAAAATTACATCACCTTTTATTTGGTTGAAAAAGCCCATTTTTTATTGTATAAAAACTATTTTTCCTCTCTTAGTACAGCAAAATATTCACTGCAAGAAGGCTAGAAAATAAGTAGAAGTGTTGATTTAAGAATTAATGTGATACATTGTACAAAAAGCAAAATTTAGCAGAAACCAGGTTCTCCTTGAGATATATAGATATAGATATCTATATGTTGTATATATCATATATACATGTACATATTTTTCTCTTTTAACCCAGGGGTACCTTGGGATCCTATAGTAAGTCTGTTTCATCTGTGAGTTATCTCAATATATACCTTAGGTCTGTGGTTAAGGTAAGCCTCAGGAGTGTTTGATATCATGTACAATCAAGATAAAAGTGACTATTTAATTTTGGCATGTTTACATCTCTCGGTAAAAGCCAAGCTCACCTGGAGCTAAGGCAAGTCCCTGTTTCCATTAGAACCTGGGAGACCGAAGAAGACCTACCGTGCCTGCCTATTGTTCTGATATTTAATATTTGGAATATTATTTAATCTTAAAACCCTTTTTCTATTCCTAATTATTTTTTGACAGTTGCAATCTCATTGTAGGCTCATTTCCTTCAGTTAGTCAGTGTGATTATAATAGCATGCTTCAGTTTTAGGGATTATAGTCCACAGAGGGGAGAATAGTGTGAGAACTTTCAACACCCAATTACATATATATCAAGTTTGTTTTTTGGTATTTGCTTTTGTTTTGCATATTTTTGGTCTATGAGATCTTTTTTTCCCAGTAAATAGTGTTTTACTTTATTTTACTTTTTATTATTTTTTTAAAAAGTTTCTCCACTAAGTATATTTGTTGGAGCTCTTACTCATGGAAAATTCAATTGGTTGAAGGATGTCTAGTTTGCAAAGCATGTCTTCACACTATTTATGCATTCATTGAGACCATGTGATTTTGCTGCTTTTTCTGGGAATGTGAAACTCCCAACTTTGTTCTGCTGTTACACCAACGTCCCTCAATTTCCTCAAGACTGTGCTTTACCTGTGGTTACCTGGCCGTGTATGGCTCTTTACCTCTACTCTGCCTTAAATAGAATCTGTGTGTGTGTGTGTGTGTGTGTGTGTGTGTGTGTGTGTGTGTTGTGTTTTTAGTCAAATCCAAATTTTCACTGCTCATGCCCACCCATTTACAGAATGCAGCCTTTCTACTAGGGGATGAGAGTCTATTTCCCCAAACAAAGGAGTGCTCCTTTATGCCACAAAATATTGGTAAAAATTGATTACAGTGTAAAGAAATGCTACAAATACTCCAAAACTGAGGTCATTTGTGTATGTGAAGAGATATACAATCAGTATCTATTTCTACTACACAGGAAAAGGTAGCATTTTTTTTCCTTTTAATTTTCTACCGTATTTTTATTAATTTAATCGATATACTACTTTCGTAATGAACACATCCAACCAAGTGTAGGTTGAACCAAAGTTAATTTCATTTGCTAATTTCTTAAAAGCTTTCATGACACACCTTGAAGCAGTTGGAGAAAAATGGGAAGATTCAAAAATCCAAGAATCATTTAGTTAAGTCTACTTATTAGATAAGTTTCTATGTTAGAAAGTCACTTGGCTTCTCTTGAAGACAGCACATGGAGACAACTTGCTCCTTTGATGTCAGCCAGCTAACAGGCACATCTGTATTTCTTCAGCACACACAGGACCAAGCGACTGTTTTGGCAGGATGATACCAATATAGGTATTGATGGTGAATCAGCAGCATGATATTCAAAAACAATTGCATCTTTTGTAGGGGCTGTAGTTAGCGGTCTTGGAGATTTCTGGCATAACACTAAGAAGGGACTAGGCAACCAAACAGCCTCACGTGGGTCATTTGGGCAAAACAGAAGATACAAATAATCCCTTAACAAAAGACAAGCAACACCTGGTGATTATCAGTAGTAGCATGAAATTATACATAATTTCCTGTTGGGATTCTTTCCTTATAATCAAACTAAATGCTTTCTTCTTTAAAAAATTTTTTTTAATGTTTATTTATTCTCGAGAGATAGAGCACAACGCGGGAGGGACAGAGAGAGACACAGAATCCAAAGCACGCTCCAGGCTCTGAGGTGTCAGCACAGAGCCCAATGCATGGTCTCGAACCCATGGACCACAAGATCATGACCTGAGCCGAAGTTGTACACCTAACCGACTGAGCCACCCAGGCGGCCCAAACTAAATGCTTTCTTTTAGAACCTTTGTGTTTATGTGTGTTGAGGAGAAGTTAGGGTCCTTAGCAAGAAGGAAGTATCCCATCCATAAAGGGAAAGGGGAAAGAAATCTAGGGGAAAATCTAAAGAAATCTGAGGAAGAAGTTGGTGCTTTTCTAATAGGTAACCAGTCTGAAAAATGAATCTGCCTTAATTTGTCAGTTGATACATTTTAAAATTAAAGCATCTGAAAAAGACTTTGGCTCTAAGATATAAGAATATCACACTGAAAGATGTCGAAGAATTTTTAACAGCAAAATTTGTGTTTTAGGAAGAAAAGAATAAGTTTGTAAACTATTTTTTTTTATTTTATAGAAAGAGAGAGGGAGAGTTCAGGTAGGGGAGAGGGGTAGAGGAAGAGAGAGAGAAAGAGAGAGAAAGAGAATCCCAAGGAGGCTCCACAGGGCTTGATCCCATGACCCTGGGATCATGACCTGAGCTGAAATCAAGAGTTGGATGCTCAACTGACTGAGCCACCCAGATGCTCCAATAAACTGTTGCTAATAGTTCTATAAACTTCAGATTTTGCTAGAATATATTACCTTTTTAGTACAATGAAATGTTAAATGGGGGCACCTGGGTGGCTCAGTCGGTTGAGCATCCGACACTTGGTTTCAGCTCAGGTCATGGTCTTGCATTTCATGGGTTTGAGCCCTGTATCAGGCTCTGTGCTGACAGTGCAGAGCCTGCTTGGGATTCTCTCTTTCTCCCTCTCTCTCTGCCCCTCCCCTGCTTGCTCTCTCTCTCTCTCTCTCTCCAAATGAATAAATAAACTTAAATTTTTTTTAAAAAAAGAAATGTTAAATGGAATTTAGACAAACTTATGGAACTAAAAATAATTTGGTTTCTGTCAATCTACCTTCTCCAATACTCTCCAACAGCTACACCTGTTGGAACCTGTTTCATTGCATGAAGTGGGAACATTGGCTTTTAGCAATGATCTGAGAAGAAAGGAATTAATGAAGAAAGCAGTCAGAGCAACCATTGAAAAGGAAATAAAAGATAAACAGTGGTAGCAGAGCAACTATGCAGGGTGTCTGAGGACACATGCTTTTATAATATGCAGTGAAGGGACTCACGTGAGCATCCAGATATGCAAGTCATTATGTGTCATTAAGTCTGTTCCTTGATAAAATGATGCCACAGTAAGGCTTATGGGGAAAAAAAAAGTCCCTAAAAGGGAAAGGGCAGGATCTAGCTCGTGTAGAAGCAGAAATCTTCAGGAGAAAAAGAATAGGAGGATGTGGCTTAGGTGGCAAGACTCAGTCCACCAATCTTGTCTCTGTCCAGTTAATGAGATATGTACAACTGGCAATTTTATGACTTCCACTACATACTTTTGGTGGGATGTTATCCAAATAAGGATAATTCCTATTCCTGGGAAATATTATATTATGTGCCTGACTGGCCATTTTTAGTTAGCACAAAGAATAGATCACCCACTAGGAAAACTGAATTACTTTCAGAAGACACTCAGCACTCTTTATTGAACACTTGTACTCAGAAGCTTTTCTGTTTCTGAACTTTAAAGACACACACTATGATACATGTCAGTGTAGCTGTGTTAGAACCAAAGCAAGCTAATTATGCCTACCCCCAACACATGCCAGTTGCTACCTTTGGCGTAGCTTTGCAAACAAAGTTTTTGACTGACTGCATTTTGATACCCAGTCTGTTTGCCCAAAGAGGAGCTACTAATCTAGCCTCGAGTTTGTTTCTCTATTTTATATCCTATTTTTATTTTTAAATTATTTTTTCATGTTTTTATTTATTTTTGAGAGAGAGAGAGAGCGTGAGCCAGAGAGGGGCAGAGAGAGAGGGAGATACAGAATCTGAAGCAGGCTCCAGGCTCTGAGCTGTCAGCACAGAGCCCGATGCGGGGCTCTAACCCACAGACCGTGAGATCATGGCCTGACCCGAAGTTGGACGCTTAGCCAACTGAGCCACCCAGGTGCCCCTTATATCCTGTTTTTAAACATTTCAGTGTGGGTCTAGTCATGAACGAGGACTATGATTGGCCCACCCACGATTTCCCTGATTCAGTTTATTTATTTATTATACACCTAATATATGCTAGGCACTGTTCTGCACGCTTTACAAATATTAGCTCATTTAATCCTGATAAGGACATTCAGGTGGGGTGTCTCTTTATTTCCATTTTACAAATGGAGAAACTAAAGCACAGAGAGGTTAAGGAACTTGCTCAAGATCACACCACTAGTAAGTCATAAAGGCAGGATTTGAACTGAGGAAGTCTAGTTCTAGAATCCAAGCCTAAACTGTGTCCATTCCCCCTTTCTCGTCTCTTCATTCCTTTACTCTCTTTTTCGATACCACACTTGACTGAGCCAGTCTGCCTTTTGTAATGCTGTCGTTAGTTTACTGTTTTAGTCAGAACAGCTCATCAGCATGTTGGCTCTTGGCTTCTGGTTGGACTGGAGGGTGGAGGTAAGATGGTGAGATTGTGGTGGAAAAAACGCACATTAAACGTCAAGTTCTAGAAGAGCCACAGTCATCATGTGGTCATTGCAGCAGGCTTTCCTTCCCAGATTTCTCTTCATGTGAAGTCAGACACCCGGATCCAAATCCTTGTGCCACCACTTACCAACTCTGTGACCTTGCCTTTGTTGATTATCTCTTTATTTCACAGACTCCTTTTCTGCAAAATGGAAATTAATTGTAGTGCTTACATCACAGGGTTGTCTTCGGGATTGAAGTGGGCAATACACATAAACTACTTAGAATACACCTGGTACATAATAATTGCTCAGTAAACATTACTAGGATTGTGATTATTGTGATGGCTGTATCAATTTTAGGCATGCTCTGTCATATAAGACCCAAGCATCAGAGAATAGGTGTGTTTAGTTTTTCATTTTCAGCTGATACCACTCTCAGGCCAAATTTTCTAGAAAAATTTGGTATCTGGTGGTGGATTTTTTTCTTTTCTTTCTTTTTTCTTTTCATTTTCTTTTGAGAGAGAGAGAGACAGAGAACGTGCAAGCAGCAAGGGTGGGGGGCAGAAGGAGAGAGATCAGCATGGAGTCTGGCATGGGGCTCAATCATGACCTGGGATCATGACCTGAACTGAAATCAAGAGTCAGACACTCAACTGACTGAGCCACCCATGATCCCCTGGTGGCTTATTGATAAGGAAAATGGAAGGCATATAATATTAGGAGAAAGAATACACTGCCTCTATATTTGAATTTTGAAAGGTATCTCTCTAACATGTTGACGTAGGGAATATTTGAAATTGGCATTGGAAAATGAGCCTCACAAGTGCCTGGCACACAGTAGGTACTTAACAAATGTTACCTTCTACTTATGTGATAAAACCCAAACTCCCGGGGCGCCTGGGTGGCGCAGTCGGTTAAGCGTCCGACTTCAGCCAGGTCACGATCTCGCGGTCCGTGAGTTCGAGCCCCGCGTCGGGCTCTGGGCTGATGGCTCAGAGCCTGGAGCCTGTTTCCGATTCTGTGTCTCCCTCTCTCTCTGCCCCTCCCCCATTCATGCTCTGTCTCTCTCTGTCCCAAAAATAAATAAACGTTGAAAAAAAAATTTTTTTTAAATAAAAAAAAAAATTAAAAAAAAAAAAAAAAAAAAAAAAAACCCAAACTCCCTGCTTGTCACTTTTATTTTGCAGATCCCCAAACCTTGGTTCTAGTCCAGCCACAGTCCTGGCATTCTTGTTCTCACCCTCTGCCTTTGCTCGCCTTATTATTCCTGTATGGGAGGCCCTCAACTCTTCTTTCCATGCTTCCAAGTCCTACACATTCTCCAAGGGCCAGGTCAAGTATGGCCTCCTCCATGAAGCATTTCTGAGCCACAGAAACCCGCTTAGGGGGTGAAGGTGAATTGAGAGAAGGTACTATGTGAGCAGAAACCAAATGTATAACCTTCCAGAGCCCCCAGGGTCAGTTGTCCTTTCAGGAAGAACAGATGACAAGACATCAACAGTGAACACAGAGGAACTTAAGGCAGGGTTACTGGAAGGTAGATTGTAGCCTCCCTCTGAAGATACTTAGCTGTAGTTTTTCACAGTGTCCTTCAGGCTTTGGCTTTGGTGCCAGGAAAGAGAGGGGAATGAGCTTGGAATTAGCCTGGGATTCAGTTAATACAAAATTTGATGATAGAGTCACAGGATGGGAGTGAATTTACCTGACACCATCTAGAATAAGTTGATTGCCAAGACTCAGATTGGAAGTCCAGAGTCATAAATCAAAGTAGATTCTCCAGAGACTACTCTTGCTCATGAGAATTTTGAAGACCAGAACTGAAATTCCATGCCTACTGCTAATGAAGTACTTTTTTAGATATAAAATTTGTTTGGAAAAATTATCTAAAACTTGAACATAAGGTAAAAGGAAGACTGCATGTCCTTCAAGTGACACAGGGGAGCTTTTTCTAAGAGGCGCATCCCAGGATTACTTAATTCTGGGTGGCTCAGGATTATTTGATTTACTATTTGTTCTTGATTAGGGCCCAGCCTCTGAGAGGTTGTGTGATCAGTTGAATCTTTTTTTAATTTGGTTGAGATGTAAATAATTTCTGTCCAGTAAAATAGATGATCCCAAAGATTACGTTTTTGTTGGTCTGTAGGACATTACTTTTATATCTAATTTAGTAATCTTAATCCAAGATTGTCCTTTGAACCAGCTTTACTACCTTGCTATTCTCTAAATCATGAGATAAATAAGTCTGGGATTCATGCTCACTTTCTATTTGCATGAGAGTTGTGTTTTCAACGTTTAAAATCTTATGCTTTGATAAACCCTGATATGGAAGTCAGAATCTTTATGGAGAAATGTTAAGGGCCTTTGAGAAAGAATTTTAAAAATAAAACTCAGTGTGAAAGTCTTTCTTCTTCCAGCAAATTTGGAAGAATCAGAGGTAAGTAGCTGGAACATTTAGCTGCTAATGACAGACAGTGAGTCCACACAGCGCATTTCAGAATGATGCGAATGTGGTAATCAGAAAGATGTACTAGGAATAAACTAATGCATAACAAAGATCTCAACTTAGTAATTCACCTGCCAGCTATTTTTTTTCTCCTTAGTTTGGGTTCATTTAACTTTAAAGTCTGTGTCAGTTTTGAATTTAAAATAAACTGTTACTTGGCAATTCTTCTAACCTAACAGAAACCCAGAAAAATGGATTAAAATGAAAATGTTATAGCTCTTTTGTTCTATTTTCAGTGGAACTTGTAATTTTTAACAATCTTCTTGATTCCTTTTATTGTTGGCTGTGTAGCCATGGGCATGTGTAAAGGTCGAAAACTTGAGATAGTACTTTGACTCTGAAAGATTTGACAGTTGTGGGTTTTATTTTCCATACAAACCTTTGGAAGAGACACTGGTGTTCCCCATAAGGGATATGTGTTGGGGTTTGGGGTTTGGGGTCTGGGGATGGGAAGTTCAAGCTCACTTTCAAGTTCAGCCCTACTATTGCCAATTCCAATGATATAACCTCTCTAAGTTGCAGGTTCCTCACCTATAAAATGGGGATAATAAGAGGGCTTATCAAACAGAGTCCTGTGAGGCACTTGGCACAGCGGTTGGCAAATAGGAAGCATTCAGTAAGTGGCTATTATTATTTTGTGGGTGGGGACAAGTAAATGTGCAAGTCTTTCCCATTCATATATGGCTCACCTTTTGGGTATCTCTTCAGCCATTTCCCTCTTTTCTTTTTTTAAAGGAAATACTTATTTTTACTTGCAGTTACTTTATTTTTTTAAGTTTATTTATTTATTGAGAGAGAGAGAGAGCACAAGCAGGGGAAGGGCAGAGAGAGAGGGAGAGAGTGAGAATCCCAAACAGGCTCTGTGTGATCAGTGCAGAGCCCGATGCAGGGCTCAGACTCACAAACCGAGAGATCATGACCTGAGCCAAAATCAAGAGTAAGATGCCTAACCGACTGAGCCACCCAGGTATCCCAGTTTCCCTCTTTTCTTCCCCTTCCCCAGTAGAGCCATAGTGAGACCTTAGGATTTTAGTATTCATTTGTGTGTATCCAATGAAGTTTTTCCCATTTTATTTGAAAACAAAACAAAACAAGGAAAATTAGAAAAGTGAGACATTTCCTATTTCTGAAGGAGAGAGTTGGTTAAATTACATTATTTTCTGGGAGTACGTTTGTATTTTTTCCCTCGTGGACAGCAGTGCTCCCCCACCTCCCTTCATGAGATTGTTTGATATTTTCTGGACCTTCAAGTCCAGTCATGGGGGGGCCACGCTCTGCCTTCATTCCTGTAGCAGCAGTCTAGGTGCAACTTAGTGCTGGAAGGTTGCATGAAAGAGGAAAGTCACGATTTGTGCTGTGTTCCCACCCCTGGTTTCAAGTATGACAGCCTAATTATAAGGCTTCCTACACAAGGTACATAGGCAACCAAGATCCTCCACCTGATTTCCTGTTTTTGTCCTGTAATACAGTTCTTTCCTGGTGAATTCACAGAATGTGTTTATATAAGACTAATCTTTCAAGGGTCTTGGGGTGATTTCACCTCCAATTTCCTAGAATTATCTAAGATAATCTACTTATAATGACAACTCTAGGGGCCATGGGTGGCATATAGAGAAGGGATTCTAAAGGCCCTGGAGAAATGTTGTTGCTTAGTGTAAATACTAATTATGCTAAGATGAACAACTGGTTGAGAGCATCCAAGGTTGACAAAAGTTCACATGAGAAGTCCTACCCAGTGGGAGCAAAATGTTCGTTAACTACAAGCCCAATATGAACCACAGTGTGATTCAGCTGGGGATGCCTGAAGATGGAAAAGACTGGGCTAAGGTTTTATGTTTTCTCTAGTTGAAACTTAGTGGTAATCTACTTGGGCTGTTGTATAGAATTTCCTGGCATCAAAATATAGGAAATTAAGGTGAAATGATCTTTTTATTTTTTTTTTAATTTTTTTTTTCAACGTTTATTTATTTTTGGGACAGAGAGAGACAGAGCATGAACGCGGGAGGGGCAGAGAGAGAGGGAGACACAGAATCGGAAACAGGCTCCAGGCTCCGAGCCATCAGCCCAGAGCCTGACGCGGGGCTCGAACTCACGGACCGTGAGATCGTGACCTGGCTGAAGTCGGACGCTCAACCGACTGCGCCACCCAGGCGCCCCAAGGTGAAATGATCTTTAAGATCCCTTACAATGATTAAGTTTGGATGCCGCTATATTTTCTTCTTTTTCTCAATATTCTTTTTTTTTTTAATGTATAATTTACCTCTAATGAAACGTACATATATTAAGTGTAGTGTTTGATGAGTTTTGGCAAAGATATATCCCATGTACCTTCTTTCCCATTCAAGATATGGAACATTTCCATCACCCCATAAAGTTTGTTGTAATCCTTTACAATCAATGTCCCCTCTGCATAGGTAGTCACTGTTTCAATTTCTATTAACACAGATCCTAGATCTTCATATAAATGGACCCCTGTAATATATACTTACTTATATATGGCTTCTTTCGCTTAACATAATGTTTTTGAGGTTTCATCCATGTTGTTGTCATCTGTATCAGTGGTTCATCCCATTTTGTTGCTGACACACATTGCTCATTCATTCTCTTATTGTTGGATGTTTGAGTTTTGGCTATTATGAATACAGCAGAATAAATATCCTTGTACAAATGTTCAGCGAACATATGGTTTTGTTCCTCTTGAGTAAATACCTAGGAGTGGAATTGCTTGGTCATAGGGTAGGTGGATTTTGACTTCATAAGAAGCTGCCAAAAGTTTTCCAAAGTAACTGTACCATTTTACACTCCTACCAGTCATACACGAGAGTTCTATGTGCTCCACATCCTGGCCACTCTGTTTTCCTTTTCATCATATGCATTCGTTTTCCTTGAGTGTGTTCCTAAGCAAGCCAAAGAGATGATCACTGTTATTAGCAAAGGTTCCCTTGAAAAGCTACCCTAAGCTAATAGGATTACCAGAAAACAGAATGCATTGATCACATTAGAGGTGACTTTTGATTAAGGATTAGTCATAAATCATCTTAAAGTAACTTAAAACTATAGTGTGATTTACAAATAACTATGTAGGGGAAACTGCACATGGTAGTTTATCATTTCCTCATAGCTCCTTAGAATGGCCAGAAAGCTCTAGGTCCTGGTGTTTTTACATTAAAAAGTTCAGCAGTTTATCCTGGCAATGGGTAGGCAGTCAGGAGGAAAGTAGTAATTCGCTCATCCATCAAACGTTGAAGTACTTTTGGAAAGAGAATCCCTGGAAAACTGGCAGTTTGTGTTTGGGGCTCTAGGAATAAAAAAAGCAGGGTTAGATGGACAAAAGAAGTGAAGGGGATTAAGAGGTACAACCTTCCAGTTATAAAACAAAGAAGACACAGGGATTTAACGTATATCATAGAGAATATAATGAATACTACTGTAACAATTTTGTAAAGCAACAGATTGTGACAACAGATTTATTGTGGTGACCACTTATTTCATAATGTATATGAATGTCTAAGCACTATGTTGTACACTCAAAACAAATACAATATTGTATGTCAATTATTCTTCAGTAAAAAAGAAGGGTTGGACAAAATATCATGGATTTAGTATGTTTGGAAAATGTTGCATAGGGTGGCTCTCTTATATTTTGAGTGGAGAGGCATTATGCATAGCAGATTAATAATTTGCTGTCATTTATTAAATGCTTAGTATACACCAAGCACTGAACTAAGTATTTTAACATACTGATTCATTTAATCCTTGCAACAAGCTTACACAAAATAGGCAACATTAATTTCCCAATATTATGGAAGAAGAAAGTGAAGTTCATAGACATTAAATAACTTACCCAAAGACAGAACTATTTTTCGATAGTGCTAGAATTTGAACCCAATGGTGCCATGCCTCAGGTATACTTTGGTAAGAAAGTTGAACTGGATGGTCACATGGAAAAATGTGTGTGTGTGTGTGTGTGTGTGTGTGTGTGTGTGTGTGTGTGTGTGTTATAGGATGACAGGGTCTTCCAAACATAAAAACAAATTTCAGGGGCGCCTGGGTGGCTCAGTCGGTTGGTTGTACGTCTTCAGCTCAGGTCATGATCTCACGGTTTGTGAGTTCAAGCCCCGCGTCAGGCTCTGTGCTGACAGCTCAGAGCCTGGAGCCTGCTTCAGATTCTGTATCTACCTCTCTCTGCCCCTCCCTCTCTCACACTCTGTCTCTCACTCTCAAAAATAAATAAACATTAAAAAAATAGATTTCATTAGGATAAAATTCTGTGGGAGAAGTGGAATGGAAATATGAGATTGAGGAGGGAAAGAAATACTGTAAACTTTCTATATTAATATGAATGATGATAGGTGTCTAATGGTATTTAGATTCTGTTGGATACTTTTAAATGTTCTTATTTATAATGCATTGGTAATTCTAACCTTCATAAATACTTAAATTTATGATGAAAAATTTGAGATGTCAACTTAAAAACGAGTCAGGAGGTTAGTTTGGTTTTTAAACTTCTTTTAAGTGACATGGCAGTTAAATTTTGAATACTATGACTTGTGAAGAGAAGGGCGTCCTGACTACTGAGTCACTTTTTAATCCTTGCACTTTTCACAATGCCCAGAATATAGGAAGTCCAAGTCCTCAATCTGTGTTTGGGGAATGAAGATTCAAGGAAAACAATGCCTTGGGAGAGTCTTGGGGGTGCAAAAAAGATGTCACATATCATTGGTACCATACACAGAACTTTCTCACCTTCCAGCCTTCCAGCCTCTACTCTCAGAAAATAGTATTCTAGGGGCACCTGGGTGGTTCAGTGGGTTAAGCATCTAACTCTTGATTTTGGCTCATGTCATGATCTCAAGGTTTGTGAGTTCAAGCCCCGTGTCCTCCTTGGGATTCTCTCTCTTGTTTCTCTCTCTGTCCCTCTCTCTGTCTCTGTCCTTCTTTCTCAAAATAAATTAATAAACTTAAAAAAAGGAAATAGCATTCTAAAAGGGTTACCTGATGCTGACAAACTGAAATAATTTTAATGACAATAATGTTATGATCGTGGTATTTTACAGCCGAGAAACCCCTCTGTAGACATCAGTTCATTATAATCCTGGATGGGAAGTGTGGCATTTCCTTAATTTTCTTTTCTTTTTAAAATTGAGATATAATTGCCATATAACATTATGTTAGTTTCAGGTGTATAACATAATGATTTGATATTTGTACATATTGTAAAATGATCACCGTAATAAGTTTAGTTAATATCCATCACTACACAGTTACAATTTTTTTCTTGTGATGAGCATTTTTAAGATGTATTCTTTTAGCAACTTTCAAATATGCAATACAGTATTGTTAACTATAGTCAATCATGTACGTTATATCATGGACAGATTTATATTATAATTGCAAGTTTGTACCTTTTTGACTCCCTTTGCCCATTTTGCCCACTCCGTATCCCCTAACTATAGCAACCATCCATCTGTTCTCTGTGTCTATGAACTTGGTTTTTTTTTTTAATTCCACATATAAATGAGATCATATGGTATTTGTCTTTCTCTGACTTATTTCACTTAGTATAATGCCCCTAAGGGCCATCCATGTTGTTGTAAATGGCAAGATTTCATTCTTTTTAAAGGCTACATAATATTGCATTATATCACATCTTCTTTATCCATTTATCCGCCAATGGACACTGTTAAAAAGAAAACCACAGGCCCAAAATGGTATCACTTAGGCTGAGTCCCCAAACCAGGGTTTAATACCTAATCTAATTATAGTTTCAACCTCCCCCCAGCATGTAGTCATAACTGGTCAGTTAGGAATTTTCTGATGAGAGCCAATGACTTTTCCACATGGGCCCTCTCTATCCGCCAAAAGAAGATAAGGTAATCTGTATGATAAGACCCCCTTTTATTGCCCCTAAGGGAAAGCAACCTTGCCTGGAACAATCCTTTTCTTTTACTAATAACTTTCTTATTAGTGTGCCCACCCTCTTTTTAATTTAAAAAAAACAAAAACAAAAACACTTTACTTTTGTACAACTGACCAGAGCTTCCCTCTGCTTTGCTAGATTGGATGCTGTCTATTTATGAATCACTTAATAAAGCCACTTAGATCTTCAAATTTACTCCATTGAATTTGTTTTTTTTTTTCTAAAAAAAAAATTAATGTGTATTTTTGAGAGAGAGAGACAGAGTGCAAGCGTGGAGGGGCAGAGGGAGGGAGACACAGAATCTGAAGCAGGCTCCGGGCTCTGAGCTGTCAGCACAGAGCCCGACACGGGGACAACTCATAAACTGCGAGATCATGACCTGAGCCCGAGTTGAATGCTTAACCGACTGAGCCACCCAGGCGCCCCTATTGAATTTGTTTTTTAACCACACTTAGGTTGCTTCTATGTTTTACCTATTGTAAATAACGCTGGAATTAACTTGGAAGTGCAGATATCTTTTTGAGTTCGTGTTTTTTTTTTTTTTTCCTCCAGATAAATATCTGGAAGTAGAGTTGCTGGATCATATAGTAGTTCTATTTACATTTCCTTTCTTTTGGTTCCTATTGGGTGTAGACTTTCATCAAGTTGATATCTCTGCCTCAAATAAGCAGTGTAGTGCTGGAATGCTACAGTGCCTTGTGTATAACTGACAGTTTGGTGAAGGAAGTAATGATAGGGGAGCAAAAGGGAGAAAGAGACTTTCTAGTTCAAGTATTTTTTAGTCCCAAGACTGTTATGGGGTACAGCATGGGGTCATCAATTTCTGTCCACACTAGGGACAAATGGAATTTTTCTGTGGTTCATCCATCCATCCATTCCCTCAATAAATATGTAGTAATCATCTATTTTGTGCAAGATCTTGGGACAGAGCGGTAAATAATACTTACTAGGACACTCTGAAGAGGGGAATGGGTCAAAAAATAAATGCACATAAGTGGGAGGAACTTTTTTTTACCTTACAGTCTCCCAGCCCTGAGATAAATGCTCTGCTATTTTCATGAGAAGGAGGGAGAATACAGGGTCACAGCCTTCCCTTTCCTCACCTGCCCAAATGAGTCATGAAGGGCTCCGGCAGTCTCTACAGGATATACTGTCCGGACATATAGGCTAAGGAATGAAGCAAAACTCAGTTGGATGAATGTGAGCTGGATGTCTGGACTTTTTCCATTTGTTTTCAAAGGTCAGCTACACTAATGTGGAATATATGTGGGGAAAGGTGAGCTTTGGTCCTGGCAAGAGTGAAGGAAAGATTCAGATACTGTCCAAGGTGAGTGAAAGAAACTAGCTGTGTTTTGTCTTCAAAGAGGCCATATAATGTGGGGGTCAGCAATCATAAGGGGTGGGCATAATATGTCTGCCAGCCACTCACATCTGTTTAGTGAACGATTTGAATTCTAATGACATTCAAACTGGGTAGGGCAATTATACTTCCCAGTTCATGCCTATTGTCCTGGTATAGTTATTAACAGCATTCCCTTCTGCTCTCAAAAGTGTCCTAGGTTAGAAGATAAATTATATGGCCACGGTAGTAACTCAAGGAGAGAAAGTCAAGCCCCATCTGCATTCCCCATGGAAAAGTATGACCAAAATATGATTGTTATTAAAATCTTACATGTTAACATTTTGCTGGTGTGGGAAGTTGTAAATCTGCTGGAAAGAATACAGTTCAACAAACATTGTTTCTGCAGGGCTTGTGTTAAGAGAATAAAAGAGACAGATATATGAATAGGACAGAGGACTCCTCTGGAAAAGTTTATGACCTGACAGGGTGACCCATAAAAAATAACATATGCTTGAGACTAAAGGCTCACGTCTTTGAAACTAAAATGCCAGAGCATGGAGGGACCTGGGGATAATTTTATCACCTCATTTTATAGATGAGGATGTTCTTTGCCCAGGTTCACATAACCTTTAGGTGCTGAGACTAGGGACTTTGCCTGGGACTGTCCCTGTTGATATGTGTTTTCCCGGCATGACTAATAGCATACCCTCTTGATCTCAAGTTCCCCTACTTTAGGGAGCAGGGCCTCCCAACTCAGACCAATATTTCTCTACTGCAGCACTCCTGACATCTGGTGCTGGGTAGCTCTTCATTGCGTGGGGAAGGAGCTGAGTCCTATGCCTTGAAGGATGTTTAGCACCATCCCACTAGAGGCAAGAAGCAGCCCCGCTCCCAGTTGTGACAGCCAGACTGTCTCTAGACATTGCAAAATGTCCCTTGAGAGGCATAATCACCCTGGTTGAGAACCTCTGCGCTAGACAGTGACCTTGACAATGGCCGGCCAGACTTTGCCAGGCCGCCACATAACTCCAAAATATAACTAACCAAGAATACTTTTATTTGCTTCCTTTTTATCTTTTTTGAACTCTTAATATGACAATCTCAAGAAGACTATTTAGGGCAAATACTTCAATGGGAAAATATTTATTTCAAAAAGCTGTCAGGCAGGATTGTTGTTTTCCATGTAAATTAACAACATTTTCTGTGAACAAAATACCCCCCACAGAAAGAGTATTAAATCTGAAATGTTGGTTCACAACTTTATGACAGGTTACAAATTGTATGGATTGCTATTTTAACCTGTTGCCCAAGTGGAAAACAAAAAGGAGAGGGGATATTAAATTATTTCTGTAATACTTGGAACCCACTTTTATTTTTTTTAAGTCTGTATTTAAATTCCAGTTAGTTACCATACAGTGTAATATTAGTTTCAGGTGTACAATATAGTGATTCAACACTTCCATACATCACCCAGTGCTCATCACAAGTGCACTCCTTAATCCCCATCACCTACTTTACACATTCCCCTACTCACCTCCCCTCTGATAAACTTTGGAACCTGATTTTAAAGTGATTATTTCTGGGGCACCTGGGTGGCTCAGTTGGTTAAGCATCTGACTTCCAACTTCTGCTCAGGTCATGATCTCACAGTTTGTGAATTCCAGCCCCATGTTGGGCTCTGTGCTGGCAGCTAGGAGCCTAGAACCTGCTTCGGATTCTGTATCTTCCTCTCTTTTTGCCCCTCCCCTGCTCGCACTGTCTCGGTCTCTCTCTCTCAAAAATAAATAGACATTAAAAACATTATAAAAATAAATTAAGTGATATTTCTGAGTATGGTCTAAAAAAACAAAACAGGAAGAGACAATGCTGTCCCAAATTGTGAAATTGGTATTCTTCTCACACACCCCACTTTTAACACTTCCTTCTTTATTCTTTCCAACTTAGCATTACTATATTAAATTTTGCTGTCATTAAAAAGACTTACCTGTTCCCAAATAAGAATAATTTATTGATTCAAGTGATACATACTAAGTGGCTCCATGCCTACCTACCTGCTCCAGTGCTGGAGATGCATTGGTGATCCCTGGTCTCTGCCCTTGAGATGCCCATGGTCTGATGGGAACTCATTCACACCCAAGTGGACATCACTGATAACATTTAGTGCACAGTGGTTCTCAGACTTGAGCATACACCAGCATTGCCTACAGGGGTTGTTTCTGATTTGGTAGGTCTGGAGTAGGGCCCAGACAAGTTCTTCAGTGATGCTGATACTGATGGTTCTGAAACAACACTTTGAGAACCATCGGTTTTATCTGATGGATATTTATGCATTAGGATTTAGAACCATTCAGCCACAGTGGTAACATGGCTTCTTTGACTTCTTCTCCCTCCAGTTGCCCCTGTCTTTACCCCTTTTCTTCCTCTTCTCATTCCCCTTTTCATTTCACATACTCAACATCCTTATGCTCCCTTGACCCTCCTTTATCAGACATTGGTCTTAAGGAAGAATTTGATATCAAACATCAGCATGGCATTAAAGTGATGTCTTACATTTTCCAGGGTAATTGGCATTTGGACATATCCCTGTTTGTGGAATGTGACACAATGTCTATGTCAACCTTTTAGGACTGATTTAGGCAAGTCTCCTCTGTATAGACATTCTTACTGTACCAGACCTATTGGTATAGGTGTTGCACACATATTGTCTCTGCCATACGGTGTACATATACACAAACATCAAACGAACAAACAACCATCTATATAATGAAAGGATGATTACTAAGGCACCTTTAAACCCTGATCTTTCATGATGATCTAAGCAAATCCAGGGTCTAGGTCTGGAAGTGTCAGAATTGTCCTTTCTTTTGTTTAGGTACTAATGACACTTAGAAGACACCACTGCCACCGTTTTCTTCTCAGTTGGCAAAAGAACAAAACAGGTAGCCACCCTCCTACTTACTGGGATTACGAAAATTAATCTAAACATGGAAGTATGTGCAGAATGAAAAATTTGAAATTACACCTTTAACTTGAGGGCTGTTATTAAAGTTAAACCCTCTCACACTCAAAGTAATCACTAGGTATTAAACAATAGGAAAAAATACATCCTTTTAACAATTTTGATGGTTGCTTTCTCTTCACCCCACATTACTGGGGTTAATCTTTGATGAATAAAGGGAGAGAACGTATGATTACATCTAGTGTGTGAAGTTGAGGGAAATTCAGCATGAACACTCAACCTACCAATGAGTTTGTAACAGGTCATGTGTCTATTCATCTGGGTTAATGTCATGTGCAATTAATGACTGAATACTCTAATTGATAATTGATCTAGTTAACTTTTTAGCTGAGTGGTTGGACCTCAGTCCCAATTAGAACAGTGAGTAGAAAGGAACATATGTGTAAGTGTTATAACCAGTAAATCTGAGGAATAAAAAGGAAAAAGGTGGTGCAGGCAGAAACTGTCTTGCTTTTTCCCTATGCCCTGTCTCCATACTAAGGAGGAGAGGAGATGAGCCTTAGTGATGAGGGGACAGGAAGGGAAGGAGGAAGACAATTTCTATGTGGCCTAGAAGTTATATCTCAGGTAAGATATTTTTATATTACTCTGTGTTTTCCCTTCATACTTTGAAGAGTCCCACTCATTCTCTTACCATCTGACTGTTTTATTTTTTTACTTAAAAAAAATTTTTTTTTACTGTTTATTTATTTTTGAGAGAGAGAGAGATAGAGTGTGAGCAGGATAGGGGCAGAGAGAGACACACACACAGAATCCAAAGCAGGCTCCAGGCTCTGAGCTGTCAGCACAGAGCCCGATGCGGGGCTCAAACCCACGAACCGTAGATCATGACCTGAGCCAAAGGCAGATGCTTAACTGACTGAGCCACCCAGGCACCCACCATCTTGCCATTTTAGAAACCTGGTACATAATGATGGTACAGATTTAGCAGCTGGAAGAAAGCAATACTGGGTACCATTTCCAGACATATGATTGGTAGCCTTTTCATGATTTGAAACTGTTTGCAAAGCTACCAAGTATTTCCATGAGGATGAATTGTCCAATCAGAATGAATTGAAGTAGGCTAGAACAAATAATGGTAATCAACTGCTAATTATAAGACTTCCTGGTGTATTCTTTTTTTTGACAAGTACATTCTACCCCTTTGGTTCACCATAGTATTACATCAAAACATTGTGATAGATGGTGATGCTGAAAGCACTGAATATACCAATTGGGAATGTGTTTGGCTGTAAGTAACAAAACTCAACTTCTAAATGCCAGTGTATTAAGTTCTTTTCAAACATAAAGAATTTATTATCTTTACAGCAACACTGCAAGATAGTTATTATTATTATTATTATTATTATTATTATTATTATTATTTTAATGAGCCCAGGGGCGCTTGGGTGGCTCAGTCAGTTAAGTGTCCAACTTCAGCTCAGGTTATGATCTCATGGTTCACGAGTTTGAGCCCTGTGTCGGGCTCTGTGCTGACAGCTCAAAGGCTAGAGCCTCCTTCGGATTCTGTATCTCCTTCTCTCTGTGCTCTCCCCCTGCTCATACTCTGTCTCTTTTTCTCTGTCTCTCAAAAATAAATAAACATTAAAAAATTCTTAATAAAAAATAACAAATAATAAATAAATAAATAAATAAGTCCAGAGTACTTAAGTAACTTGCCTAAGGACACAATCTTAAAATAATAGCTTTTTCTAGAATTTTTCAAATCAGTAAAAGTTATAGCATTGCCTGAGAATATCACAGCTTCTAAATCAATCCAGAAAACTCAAGATCAGTTTCTGTGACCTGATGAAAGGTTCACATGGGCAAGTTCTTAAGTGGAACAGAGGTCCCAGGGGCAAGATTATTGTTTGGTCAGAGGGTACCCATGGGATGTGTATTTTGTACTTGTTGCACGTGGATATGTGAAGGTAAGGATTGCTTAGAGGTAGCTGTGGTTGGGTATGGGGAATCATGTGTGTCCTCTTGTGATAGATGGTATAGATTGTCTCAACACCCCTTTCTAACAGCTTTCACCCTTGCCGTCTCTTGTTATAAAGACTATAAAGCTTGAAACCTTATTTTCTAATGAGATATAAGTGAGCATCTACTGAGGGTGGTTCTGGAAAAGTTTTTTTCTTTCTGAATGCAAGAGAAGACTGTCAGCTGCCATGGTCCTCTATCCTTTCTTTCTGCCTGGAATGTAGATCTGACATGTAGAGCTAAAACCATGAAGGCAAAGGCCATTGTAACTTATTTTGTTCATGGAGCAGAAAGAGATGAAGAATGGGTGTTTGATGATATCATTCAGCCAAGGTTATCTGCCTTTGAACAGTTTGTCATAAGAAAATAAACCCCTATTTGCTTCAGCAACTGTAAGTTGAATTTCATGTTGTTTACTGTTGAATGCAATCCCAAGTGACACCCCCTCCCTGGGATAAGCCTCACCACCCCCAATAATGTTTTAATATGATAACCTGATGGACCAAAGGGAAAAAATATTGTACTTGTCAGCAAAGTGATAGAAAGTGAAGCCTTGTAATACATGTAATTAACTTTGTAAATTATGAAGCATAAGTCATGCCTGCAAATTGTGAAACATAAGTTTGTATTTGTCTACATTGGTATAAGGAGGATAAATGTATAGAAAACAGACAAAAAGAAACCAAAAACAACCTGTAGATTAGACTACTGTTTAACATGTATTCATTCTTTATACCCCATTTCCACAAAACTTCATGGGAGGAGTGTATTTCCCTTCCCCGCTAGTGTTGCGCTTGGCCATGCTACTTGTTTTGGCCAATGGGATATGGGCAGAAGTGACAGCCATGATATCATGTATTTCTGTTCTATGCTCTTGCACTTTTGCCATAGCCATAAAAAGAGCATGCCTCAGGTAAAGAGGCATGGGCTAAAGAGGATGGGAGATGTGTGAAGCAGAGATGAACTGAACCCATAGCCTGGAGCCATACCCATCCAAGATCAGCCAAACTGTAGCTGACCCCAGGACGCATGAGTAAGAAATAAATATTTGTTATTGTACATCACTGGGTTTTGAGTTGGTTTGTTATGCAGCATTAGTGTGACAATAGCTAGCTGATACACACCTTGACAGCTTAATCTTACAAAACAAACTGGTTATTTTCATTCTTTAACAAAAATTAGGATTGTAATGTCCAATAATGACATTCTAAGTAGAAAAAGCCAAGATTTACAAAGATACATTTTTATCCATTAAATCAAGTATATATTTGCTAAATCCCATTATTTCAGGAATTAGGCATCTTCCTCAACATAGCCAGTTGAAGTAGGCTTTCTGTTTCTTCCTAACAAGAATTTTAGTTGATCTGCTTCAATCCTTCTTCTGTTACACTATGATCAATAGTACTCTACTTTTTAAATTTTTGTTTAGACCAAAGAAAGCCTCTCTGATTAAAAAACACAAACTATTGGACAGAGAAAGATTTTCTTTGTTTGAAATTGCTATGTGTTCTAAATTCTATTCATTATCTATTACTGTGTAAAAAATTGCCCCAAAACTTCAAGGGCTGCAATGACAATAAACAGTAACAAACAATAAGCTGTTCCCGTATATTAGGAGTTCAGCGGTAGTTTGCTGAGTGCTTCCAACTCAGGGCATGTCATAAAGTTGCAGTCAAGATGCTGTCCAGTTATGTAGTCATGTCATGGCTTGACAGAGGCTGGAAGATCCACTTCCAAGGTGACTTACTCATGAGGCTCTTGCCATGTAGACCTCTCCATAGGGCCGCTGAGGATCCCCACGACATGGCAGCAAGGTTCCCCAGAGCAAGTTATCTAAGAAAGCAATGTTTCTTATGACCTAACTTAAAAGATCACACTCTGTTAGTTTCACAGTATTCAATTAGTTACGATGGTCCATTCTATTCAGTGTGGGACAGGATCCCTAAGGGTATGAATACCTAAGGATATGAATAGCAGGATCGCTGGAAAACATCTTGGAGGCTGGCTACCACACTTTCTAATATATATTTTCAACACAATCTCTCTGACTGCTCCAAGCATCTTCTCAAAACGGATTTAAAATTTAAATGGTGGTTCTTTTTTTTAAAAAAAATTATGTTTATTTTTTATTTTTAAAAAAAAATTTTTTTCAACGTTTATTTATTTTTGGGACAGAGAGAGACAGAGCATGAACGCGGGAGGGGCAGAGAGAGAGGGAGACACAGAATCGGAAACAGGCTCCAGGCTCTGAGCCATCAGCCCAGAGCCCGACGCGGGGCTCAACCTCACGGACCACGAGATCGTGACCTGGCCGAAGTCGGACGCTTAACCGACTGCGCCACCCAGGCGCCCCTATTTTTTATTTTTGAGAGAGAAGAGAGAATGAGCAGGGGAGAGGCAGAGAGAGAGGGAGACACAGAATCCAAAGCAGGTTCCAGGCTCTGAGCTGTCAGCACAGAGCCCAGTGTCTGGTTCGGAACTACAAACCGTGAGATCATGACTTGAGCTGGAGTCAGATGCTTAACCGACTGAGCCACCCAGGTGCCCTTAAACTGTGGTTCTTAACCCCCACTCCCTGGGGACATTTGACGATGTCTAGAAATGTTTTTGGTTATCCCAAATGAGAGAGAAGAGTACTGTTGGCATCTAGTGAGTAGAAGCCAGGAGTGCTGCTACACATTATATGACGTACAGGATATTCTCCCCACAACAAAGAATTATTCAGCCCCAAATGTCAACAGCAATAAGGCAAAGATACTCTGCATTTAAACTATTACAGTTGGCTAAAATTTTAAAGTTTCCTTTTACAGATTCTTCAATATATCATATAAATACTGCTTTTCGTTTTCAGTCAAGTATAGTCAGATTAGGCAAAATTGAGTTATTATGATGCATGATCAAGTTGCAGATGCACAACCAAAAGGGATTGAGCAGGAGAAATGAATTTGGCCAAGATAACACACACATCCCTCCCCAGAAGACCTGTGGGGGGGGGGCCCTTTTATGTGATATTCTTGCTGAATTTGCAAAGGCAGCACCGAATAACTGCTATTTCATTGAGAACTCCCTGCCTACAACTAGAAACAGCCCTCGCTGGGTGACACTGTGAATTCTGAAAAAAAATCAATTGGGGGTTTTAAAGACAAGCAGAAGAAGAATGAGAAAGTGAATTCAATAGAGTTTTATTGACAACTTAAAGCTTATAGAGCTTTCTCTGTAACCCCTGACAAGTCTTCTTTGCATCCAAGGTTTATTTGAGTGCTTAAAGGGGGCTAAGATAATAAATCCATAACACAGTAGCTGCTTGTGTCAGAGACTGATCTCCTCCTTTCTCAGAAGTGCTTAGAAGCCAAGGAGGAGTGATTATCAAGCAGACTGCCAGATTTGGGGACAGCCTCAGGACTCTCTGTGCTTTCTAATAATTAGGGAGATAAAGAAAATCAGCCTCACCTCTAATCTTCCTTGCACAAACCAGGAAGAATTGAATTGGCTTCTGGGCAGTGTTCAGAGCCACTGGGACAATGAGAAAAGTCAGATTACACTGGATTTCCTGAATGTCTTTAGGCTAGGGCATGGATAATGGTTCCCCCCAAAAAGGAAAAGTGTAAATGTATCTTTGCATTGAAAGTTCCACTTGGTGAGGCACATGGGTGGCTCAGTCGGTTGAGTGTCCGACTTCAGCTCAGGTCATGAGCTCTCAGTTTGTGAGTTCAAGGCCTACATTGGACTTGCTGCTGTCAGTCCAGTGCAGAGCCCATTTCAGATCCTCTGTCCTGCTGTTTCTGTCCCTGCCCCACTTGTACTCTCCCAAAAATAAATAAATATTTTTTTAAAAAAAGGAAAGTTCCACTTGGTGATGAATATATATGCCTATATTGTTAAGCTTGTTTTAGAAAATAGGACTTCATAAATAACTATAATATGTAGATTATATATAAACTATATATATTATTCTCTATATAATATATATTATATAGATATATAAAAATCTCTTCCTGTAAGCAGCATGAGGTGATCTCTGAAAATGGTTCATTATTCACTTGACCCAGAAAAGCCAACAAAATCATGCACATCAAGAGGTTCAAATCTTTGTGTTCACTTTAAGAACACAAGTGAAACTTCCCAGGCCATCCAGGGTATGCATCTCTGAAAAGCCACCAAATATCTCAAAGATGTCACTTTGCAGAAGCAGTGTGTACAATTCCATTGCTACAATGATGGGATTGACAGGTGCACCCAGGCCAAACAGTAGGGCTGGACACAGGGTCGGTGGCCCAAAAAGAGTGCTGACTTTTTGCTGCACATGCTTAAAAATGCAGAAAGTAATGCTGAACTTAAGGGTTTAGATGGAGCTTCTCTGGTCATTGAGCACATCCAGGTGAAACAAGCCCACAAGACACAGCATAGAACTTACAAGGCTCATGGTTGGATTAGCCCAAACATGAGCTCTCCCTGCCACATTGAGATGATCCTTACTGAAAAAAGACCAAATTGTTCTTAAACCAGAAGAAGAAGTTGCACAGAAGAATAAGCTATCTCAGAAGAAACTGAAGAAACAAAAACTTATGGCCCGGAGGTAAATTCTGTATAAAATAAATGCAAATAAAAGCAAAAACAGAACAAAAAGATAAATATATAAAAATTTTTTTCTTTCACAAGGAAAGCCATTGGAGGAATAAAACAATTCCTAGAGATCAGGGTACCTACAATGAGGAGAAGTCATTATCTCATTCCCCAGTTTAACATCTGCTTGGGCAGCAGAAGGTTGAGGTTGGAGAGAGAGAGATGTTACTTTATATGGAAGCAAGATCTTTGCAGATATGATTGACTTAAGGATCTTCACAGTATCACTAGGCTGAAATCAAGGCATCAGCAGGCCTGGGCTGCCTCAAGAGGTTCTAGGGGTGATCCATTCCTTGCCTCTTCCAGCTTCTGGTGGCTGCCAGCGTCCTTGGTTTGTGGCTGCATCACTCCAACGTCTGCCTCTATGGCCATGTTGCCTTCCCTTCTTTTGTCTGTCAAATTTCCCTCTACCTCTTTCTTATAAGGATATGTGTGATTGCATTCAGTGCCCACCCTGATAATCCTGGATAATCTCTCCATCCCAGGATTCTTAACCACATCTGCAAAGATCTTGTTTCTGTATAATGTAACATTTACAGGTTTCAGAGATTAGGACCTGATATATTTTGTGGGGACATTTTTCAGCCTACCACACCAATATCTTTTTCCACCCCTAGTCTTTCCAGGGTTCAGCCCTACACCCTATTTACTTATCTGTTGCACATCTGCATGCATGTGCCCACACGCACACGCGTGCGCACACACACACACACACACACACACATATCTTTCTCTCTCTCTTTTTTTCCTCAATAGAGCTTGGTGAACCAAATCTTTGCCACTTAAAACTTATTAGCCTGGAGGGCTCTATGTTTGCATTCTACCTCTAGAAGCAGTGTTGCTGGTGAAGTAGATACTTCTAATGCAGCAAAGAAAAGGAAGAAAAACAAAGGAGAAAGTTAACTTTCTATATAGAAAGAGGTTAAATACCGTTATTTTTCTCTTGAAGAAATAATACGGTATAGTCAAGAATTTGTTTTAAGAATTGAGTACAGAAATATGTTACCAGAGAGGAGGCTAATGATTGCTTGTCCCCAAAGGGAAAACTTGACTGAACTCTTTTGGTTGGAATTCTATAAGCCAAAAATATAAATGCTTCCCAGGAGTCTGGCAGATGCTGAGTCTTCTTCTCCTCACACTTGTCTGTCCAGGAGACATACTTGTTTTCAGTCAATAAAGAGACAAGGAGCTCTTTCTGAAACTTTTACTTTGAAGGCCAGAAATTAAATGTATACTGTTTATCTGAGGCTCAATCTATGCACATTTCATGTAGCTCCTTAGCTATGGTTGAAAGACTTTCTATTGCCCAATGAGTTTCATTAATACAGAACTGACATGTCTAACCACAGGAGCAGCACTTCCTGAAATCAATGCACTTTACTAGTACAAGAAAAGACAAAAATATTCAGCTATATAGAAGTGAAAAGGAGTTTTGAAAAAAAAGTTAAAGCTACAAGAGATCTGAGGTTATGTAGTAAGCTTATTCAGTTTACAGATGAAGAAATGGATGCTCCAGAAAGATCATCAGATGTATCAGTCAGCTATGGCTGCATAACAAACACCTGTAGTATCTTAGCACCTTACAATAAGCATGTATTTAGCTAATGCATTTCTGGGCATTTGCTGATTTGGGGTTTGGTTGATCTAGGTTTTTTGTGGCTAGAGGAGTTCTGTTTTCACATTTTATATCCTTGGGTTTGCTCCAAATGACTCTTATCTTCCTTGAACCAGTGGCTAACTGGAGGAGGTTTTCCTTTAGTAATGGCAGAGGCACAAAAAAGCAAGTAGAGGCACAGAAGGCCTTTTAAGTCCTGGACTTGGAACTGAAAGACTGTTATTTCCACCCACAAGTTATATTGGCCAAAGTAAGTTCCATGGCCAAGCCCAAAGTCAAGGGGCAAAGAAATATTCTCTGCCCACGATGAGGCACTGCTGAGGGTATGGATTTAAGAAGGGATGAAGAGATAGGGTTAACCATTTAATCATGCATACAAAATTTGCCTATGGTCAAAGAATTCAGGTCTCCTGACCCACCCACCCCCACCAATCCAGGGCTTTTCCCATTCACCAGGCAGGCGCTCAGTGGAGCATACAATAGATATATTTAAAATATGCTCTGGAGATATAAACTAGGAAGATGACACAACACTGCCCACCTAGTTACATTTATTTTATATAGATTTTTCTATTTTCTGTTCACATAATTAAAAGCCATTCATACATTTCCACAATTATTATCTGGAAAGGCATATGACATTGATGCATGTGAAACATGGTATCGTTTTCATTCAGTATCAACCCAAGTTTCTCCAGCCTAGGGTACTAAAGTGGTCATGATAGAAAGAAAAGTTCAGACTTCACTGATTTTGCAAAGTCCTTTCTGGTGACTCATGAGAAGCCTTCTTGTCTTCCCCTTGAACACCTCAAGAACATCTGCTACTTGGTGCTATTCATCATTACAGCCAGCCTCTCTGGGACACCCAGGTGCCCCAGAACTGTGAACCCTCAAGTTGCCAAAGAGACATTGTGTTCCCTGCAGCCTTCTTCCACAGTCCTCAGCAGAGCTATAGTACAATGCATCCTGGACCTACGTATTCAGAATTTCTCATGAAAATGGGTTCCTACGTGGTTCCTATTATCCTATTTCTCCAGAGAGTTCAAACATAAGTATGCAGGCCCTGGCCAGAGACCTATATTCAAAAGACCATTTTTGACTCTTCCCTAGGTGATAGAGCAACTTCCTCTTCCTTCAGCCAAGTGTGTTTATGCAAATTAGTTTATAGATATATAAATTCACCAGACATATCTGAGCCACAGTTAAGGCCTAAAATAAGATTGTTTTCATATATTTTCTTTGAAGAATGAGCTCTCAGATTAGCATAAAAAATATTGTTGCCCAAAATGGAATTCAGCAAAGGTGTGAGTCAGTCATTTCCATTAGGAAAAGGAAATTAATGATAAATAGCTGATTTTAGTGATTTGCTTTGTAGTTCTCTTCCCCCTTAGAGATTATTACTTGACATTTTTAAATGGTTTCTAAAATGCAATTTATAGAAAACTTCTTAGTTTCACAGGGCATAGCTAAGTTGAATTGGAACATGGCAAACCCATTTAATTTTGCTGAAAATGCATTTAGAAACTGAGTCTTTCTGCTAGATGCTTGTGCATAGTCCCAAAGGTCATTTTTTCTCTGTTGAGATAAACTCTCAACGTGGCCCTAACGATGTAGATGAAATGGGGATTTAAATCTCAGTTTTCCATTTCAGTTGAGATCTGTACCTTGTTTCCCTTTGGCTAGAAAGACAAAATGGAAAGCCCATATTAGCAAATGCTTTCCTCCTTAGGTACCGCTTTGCCATGAGGGATCTGGCTTAGCCCTTTTCAAACATTTTAAACACTTCTGAGACTCACCTATCTCAATGCTGTACTTTTATGCTGAACTCTCTTGAAAATTACTATCTTCTGTATATATTCACCAACCAAAGAGGTAAAAGCAAAAAAAATTTTTCTTTTCTAAATATAAAATCATACTCTATTAAGTATGGTTTTACAAACTGTGCATGCCTCCCAGGTATTGTGATTCACCCATGTGGAAAAGCACTGCCCTTCCTCAGTCATTTTTTAAGCCCTGTCCCAGACTACCACTGAAGCGGTCACTGTGCCTCACCCATGTCTAGTTGGGTCTAAGCATTTTAGTGGATGGATCTGATTTCTAGCTGACAAGACCTCATCTCTTTTCCTGAGAACTGTCTCTGGCCACTGCAGCCCTCTCTGACAATTCACAAGGCAGGCCAAGAAATTATCACCCCTCCAGCTCCCCTAGCAGTCTTCAAGCAATGTCACATGGGAATTGGTGTGTAAATAACACAGCTCCCTTGCCCCTCCAGTAGGATAATTCTGAGCCATGTGTTCTACACTGGCTCCCAGACTTCCCAGTGTGATTGAGCTCGTCACCCACGGTGGAAAGTTGCTTGGTAGTGTACCCTTTATTCATTCCTTCCCTTCCCTGACACACTTCCCCACTCACCTGCCAGAACTTGCTTAATTATGTTACAAATAAATTATGTGCACTAAAATTCACGACTCAGGGCCTGCTCCTGGGGAAATTAAACCAATCAGGTAAGATCAAGAAACACATTACATCCTGATAACAGCATCGAGTAGGATATTCTGGACACTGGGAGTACAAAGATATATAGGATATGGTCCCTACTCTTATGTTTAGAGTCAAGTTGGGAAAAGGTTTGATATATATTAACAGAGGTGTTATATAGGGTCTAGGGACAGTTTCATTACTTTTCAGCTCTGTGACCTCATTATTGCCATCTGAAAAATGGGGCATTGTGAGGATTAAATGTAACAGTATATATAAAATGCCTAGGATGGTACCTGTCAAATGGTAATGATTAAATATTGAATTCCTAAGTCATGTACTAAGGTAGCCTGGCACACTGCAGTAATTTCACGAGAGTACAGCAGGATAGTTTGTCTATTTGTTTCCAAGTTTATTGAGGATTCATTGACAAATATAATTGTATATATTTAAAGTGCACAATGTGATGAAATGATATACATATACATTGTAGCATGATTACCAAGATCGAGAGAACTAACAGATTCATCACCTCACATAGTTAACTCTTTCACATATGCTTGTGTGTGAGTGGTGAGAATGCCTTATATCTCTTTTCCACAACTTTCAAGTATACAATACCATTTATTAACTGTGGCCACCATGCTGTACATTAGATCCTCTGAACTTACTCATCTTATAACTGGAAGTTTGTACCCTTTGACCAACATCTCTCCATTTGCCCCTTTCCTCAGCCCCTGACAACCACCACTCTATTATGTTTCTATGAAATTAGCCTCTTTTTTTTTTTTTTGGTTCTACATATAAGTGATACAGTATTTGTCTTTCACTGTCTGCCTTATTTCACTTAGCATAATCCCTCCCAGTTTCATCCATGTTGTCACAAATAGCAGGCTTTCCTTCTGTTTGATGGCTGAATAATATTTTTGAGTGTGTGTGTGTGTGTGTGTGTGTGTGTGTGTAGTATGTGTATACATGATATATAACCACATTTTGTTTATCCATTTATCTGCAAAAGGACTTTTAGATTGTTTCCAGAGCTTGACTGTTGTGAATGATGCTGCAGTGAACATGTGACTACAGATATCTCTTTGAGATACTGATTTCTTTTCCATTGGATATATACCCAAGAGTGAGATTAGTAGGATATTTTAAATTTTTGAGGGAAACTCAGGGCTGTGCAACATCTTTTGGACACTATGCAAACTAGTACCCTGAGTTAGTTCACAGTTTCAACATTAGATCTGGTGACATCACTGTTGAAAACATGATGTCTTTGCAAACCTGGGTGTTCAACAGTTGTTGTGGTAAAAACTAAATAAATACCAAGTGACAATCAATGTAGAGGGTGGTGATAGCCAATCCGATTCCAAAGTCTGAGAAATTGTACAGTGCCCAGCAGGTGCGCATATCCCATTTGGAAGTAATTGTGGTTACTTAAGACTGAAATTTTCAAAAAATTATTTATATGCATTATTTTTTTCCAAACAGCTGCTAAATTGTTAGGATACAAGTATTTAATAAGTTATTTGGACTTAACTACTTAACAAATGGAATTGTTAGGTGTTTCTTTTGGCCTAGAAATCCCATGAAAAATTACAGAGACACAGAGTACTGTGAACTGAAAATATTTTGGAACCTCCAGTGTATTATATTTTAGCTATTTAAATACCTAATTGAAAACTGAAGTGAATTAAAAATATTTGGCACATGTAACTCTAACTGTATCAGTCTACTACTTAAAAATCTCAGTGTCTTTGCATGCTTACCAAGAAAACACCAAATTTCTCAGACCATTATTGTAGACCTCCCATGTTCCCCACCTCCCGATGTACCTTTTAGGTTTAATCTTCCATCAGTATCATCTGGCTAAACCAAAATATTCATCATTCCTGGAGTTATGACTTGCCCTCTCTACTACCTTCTTTGCCCAAAATGCACTCGCTTTTCTGCTTATGGTATTCTGCCAATTATTCAAGAATCTTCAAACCCAAAATAAATTCTGTCTCTTGAACTGAAGAAATTCATCTTTCTCTTCTGCCAGAAGAATTTCTCATGCTTAGAACATCTATAGTCATATTATACAGCTCTTGGGAACATTTATCTCATATTCCCTCTTATTTTCTTTTCTCCCTATTAAATGGAAAGTTCCCATATGGTAAGGACCATTTATTCCATGTGTTTCTATGCACTGTAATGTTACTACCTCTCAAGGTATCATTGGAATGTATTGGTGAATGGAAGGATGGATGCATGGGTAGATGAATGGCTGGATAATAAACTGATGGATGGATAAAAATATCGATGCATAGATGGAGGATGGTGACTAGTAGATGGTAGATGAACAGGTAGGCGGATGAATGACTGGATATGTGAATAAATGTTACAGCAGTTTGAAAATCCATTTTTCCTAATATTTTAGTCCCTCATAGCCATAAATTACCGAGGGATTATAGTCAATTAACAATCCTTTTACCATTCCATGCCTTATTAGAACTCTAACATCTCTTCTCATCATATCATGAATTAGAACAAATCTCTCCTACTCACCAATAAGATTTACTTCTCCCAGTCGGATTTACACATCTCCCAGTCAGTTCCTTTATCAAATCATTTGATTTGTCTGTCCAAAAAATAAGTATATAGATTATACATATAATTTTTATTATATATAATGTATTTTGTATTATAGCCACATAAAGGCAGGGTGATTATAGAGAAAAATCAAGTCTCCCCCTAAAATGTGGGAATTAGCCAATTTCATACAAATATGGTTCAAGAGACTATAATGGAGTGGACGGTAAATATCAAACACAAAATGTGACAATGATCTTGGGAAAGGGAACCACTGTTTATTGAGCCTCACTATGTGTTATTTCATTCTCACAACTATCTTGTGAATTAGAGGTTATTATTCCTATTTTCTAAATGATAAAATAGAAATATAGAGAAGTGAATCTAGCGCAATGTCACACATTTTACATATGGGGAAAACAGTTTTGAGAGTTGCACAGTTATTACCAATTTAACATGGCTTAGACCCATGCTTTTGACCCCTCGCCATGTCGGGGTGCATACATGGATACCCAACAGTGAGAACTAGGAAGAAAGCTTTAAACAGAGAAAAATTGGTATAGATTTGTCCTCTATTCCCCAGTCTGTACACCCTAATAACATCGACAGCTTGAACCCAGGAGCCGTAACAATTATAGTTTTCCACTTTGCATTTCAGAGAATCAAGGAGTAGAAAGGGGAGCAAACTGAGGAGAGAGGAAAATGAAGAGAATGGAAGACAAGAGGGTCCTGGGAAATCTGCAGAATTAATGTTACCAATGGCAGAAGCAAAGAATCATTCCCTGTCACCTTTCCCCCACCAGGCCTGTTGAGTATATTGATCAGACTTTATTCCATGGCCTCAGCTCAAAAGTTAAAGTGGATCTTGAAGGCACTTAACAGCTGGAGGTTCTCGGCTAACCATACTCCTTGTAGCTGAACAACACATCTGAGAAGTTCATTTCCATGGATACCATGGTTCTTCTGATGAAATGTCTCCTAGGAAAATGTCATGGTTGGGAAATGGAAGAAGAGAAATAGGTAAGCTCATAGGAGACCTGATTTCTGACTGAACCCCAGTCAACATTAGTTTACTGTGACCATCTCTTAACCTCTCTGGGTCTCAGTTTTCTCAGCTAAAAAAGGGCGGGATCCTATTTTAAATCTAAGAAATATTTGATTCCATGTAGCACAAATTCTCATCTGGAAATCCCATGGAACTAACATGGTATTAAGAGCCTGGACTCTAAGGCAGATTGCCTGTGTTTGAAATCTGGTCATAGCACTAATCTTGGGTGAATTATGAAAATCCCTCTGGGCTTTGGTTTCCTCCTCTTTAAAATGGGACTAATAATAGTGCATACCTACCTAATAGGAGTGAAAATCAAGAGAAGGAAGCATTTAGAATAGTGCCTGGCACATAGTGACTACTCAGCAAATGCTAGTTACAACTCCCATCCCCTAGCTGCACATGTACCCACATACAAAATCCTCGTAAAAGGACCCAAAGCTTAGGGACGCCTGGGTGGTTCAGTTGGTTGAGTGTCTGACTTTGGCTCAGGTCATGGTCTCATGGTTGACGGGTTCGAGCCCTGCATCGGGCTCTGTGCTGACAGCTCAGAGCCTGGAGCCTGCTTTGGATTCTGTGTGTGTCTCTCTCTGCCCCTCCCCAGCTCGCACTCTGTCTCTCTCCGTCTCAAAAATAAAATAAACATTAAAAAAAAAAAAGGACCCAAAGCTTAGAGTGAGAATTTAAGGAGCAAATGGTTCCAGGTTAGGCCCAGCAGCAGCTGCATCCAAGGAAGAACTTTAGCCCTGCTTTTTGTATATCCTTGTTTCTGAGAAAGGATAGAAAGCATTTTTCTCCCAGAGTACAGTTGGTGTTGCTTCTGGATTGCCTAGTAACAAAAGCTTCTCCTCATTCGTTCTCTGATCTGATTGTTTTCACCTCAGTGATTTTTTTAATTGAAGGTTTTTATTTATTTATTTTTTTTTTTAATTTTTTTTTTTCAACGTTTATTTATTTTTGGGACAGAGAGAGACAGAGCATGAACAGGGGAGGGGCAGAGAGAGAGGGAGACACAGAATCGGAAACAGGCTCCAGGCTCTGAGCCATCAGCCCAGAGCCCGACGCGGGGCTCGAACTCCCGGACCGCGAGATCGTGACCTGGCTGAAGTCGGACGCTTAACCGACTGCGCCACCCAGGCGCCCCAATTGAAGGTTTTTAAAAATTGTTAATTGAGTTCTGCTCCTCTAACCATCTGAAGTCACTGAATCTCAAAGAAAATGCTTCAGAAGCCTGTAAACGTCATCATCTGCTACAACCTGCTCAGAGTTATTAAATTTCTATTCTTTTATTTTTTGGATGCATGACAAGCAGGCTTTGTTTGCTGTGGCCATAATGAGGTATCACCAGTAAGTCAGCCTCACAACCTGGCAGGGGTGGGGGGAGGGGAGCGGGGAATCTGGCCAATCTTTTATCAAAGGTGAGTCCCCATATTTTTAAGCCTTTGATTAACGAAAGAGAATGTGCTCCAGAAATTGAGTCCCGTGATCCAGACCCCAAAGAGCAAGTCTATTGTCCATCATAATCATCAAACGTGGAGTTTACAAGTGAATGAATAGTAGCGCATGTTTGGATGACTGGAGTGAGGTCTTTCTAATCCCAATAGAACAGCCGAGCTGTTCCTTTTGAAAGGTGGCATCCCCCCTGTTGGCAAAGGGATGCAGAAGTGGAATTAGGACAGGAAGGAGGATGTGTGAGGAGGAAATAGAAAACAACACATCAAGCCTTGCTCTGAGCCTACAAGTAGCCTCTTTGCCATGATCAGAAATGGGGAATGCTTGTTGTTGTTAAGAGTCAACTAGAAGGCACCTGCCTGGCTCAGTCAGTAGAGCTTGTGACTCTGGATCTCAGGGTTATTAGTTCGAGCCACACATCGGGTATAGAGCTTACTTAAAAATACAACCTTGGGGCACCTGGGTGGTGCAGTCGGTTAAGCGTCCGACTTCGGCCAGGTCACGATCTCGCAGTCCGTGAGTTCGAGCCCCGCGTCAGGCTCTGGGCTGATGGCTCAGAGCCTGGAGCCTGTTTCCGATTCTGTGTCTCCCTCTCTCTCTGCCCCTCCCCCGTTCATGCTCTGTCTCTCTCTGTCCCAAAAATAAATAAACGTTGAAAAAAAAATTAAAAAAAAAAATACAACCTTTAAAAAGAGAAAGAGAGTCACCAGGAAGCACTTTTCACACTTTTCCCCCTTCCTATGTGTCCTTTCACCTCCCAGGAGAACTCTGAGGTCTCTTTGGTTCTATCCTTTGTCCCCCCAAATGCATGCAGTCTTGTGAAGTACCCAGTTACCAGAACACACTTCCTAGCCATGTAAGTTCAGGCAAACTGTTCCCCCTTCTTGTTTCCTCATCTGTAAAAAGGATGTAAACAGCCCTATATCATAGAGGGGTTGTAAGCACTTCTTGGGGGCACACACACATAAGGCATCTTAATGACTATTAGCTCTTTCAATTAGATATCCCCTGTCCTCACTCCCTCCCATAAATCTGGAATCATTCATTAAGCAGCAATTTAGAGGAAAAGGAAGGGAAAACTGGAACAGAACAGAACAGAAAATTGAGTGCTGGTAGTAGTTTTCAAGCAGGGGGGAAATGGGAGTGTTTAGCTGTCACTGAAGTATGAGAAAGCCCTCTCTAGAATTTTTGCATAACGGTGTAGAACAACCATTTGAGCCTATCTATGTCATATAAGAAAACAGGGATATAGGCAAAGCCATTTCTAGGTTCTCTGAGCCCATGATAGAGAGCCGTGTTTAGCACACCTCATCTTAGAATTTGGATGAAACATTGATCTCACTCTTTTGGCTTCTGTAGGACACAAGCAGAATTTAAAATACACTAATACAGCTTCAGGGAGGAATGGTAAAGGATGAGACAGAGAGGATAGTAAACAAAGCAAATCGGTCCATCTCCCCACCACATCTAAGAGACATTCTCCTAGGCTGACAATCCACTGAAATCAATTCCACCCCAAATCATGCGCGCCCCTTGGCACTTCAATCTCGGGCCTCCAGATTGATGCAGAACAGAAAAAAGGCATATGTGAATGGCCAGAATCATGCTGCCAGCCTCCCAGGAAGCTCCAGTTTGTGCCACACAACCGAGGCCTTAAAGATACGTGCGGAGTTACTTGCTTGGCATCACGAATCCTGTTAATACTAGATTCAATTGTAGACATTGTACAAGCTTTTAATAGTGGAAGATTTAAGACATACAAAATAGACACATGCAAAACATGAACAGCCACATATCCTTTCTCTGTCTTCTGCAATTATCAGCTCAGGACCGATTCTGTTCCATTTTTACCCCTACCCACTTCTCCACATTCCATAGGATTTTCAAGCAAATCCTGGCTATCATATCGTTTCATCAACTTATTTCAGTAATTTTCTCTGAAACAGAATTTGGCAAACTCTGGCCCATGGATCGGCCTCCTGTTTTATCAATAAGGTTTATTGGAATGCAGCCATGCCCACTGATTTGCTTATTGTCCACTGCCTGCTTTCCCAGAGACCCGATGGGCCATGAAGCCAAAAATATTTACTATTTGGCTCTTTAAGAAAAAGTTTGATGACCCCCCCCCCCCCCCTTAAAAAATAAGGACTTTCGGGGGCGCCTGGGTGGCTCAGTCGGTTGAGCATCCGACTTTGGCTCAGGTCACGATCTCGCGGTTTTTGAGTTCGAGCCCCGCATTGGGCTCTGTGCTGACGGCTCGGAGCCTGGAGCCTGTTTCGGATTCTGTGTCTCCCTCTCTCTGACCGTCCCCCGTTCATGCTCTCTCTCTGTCTCAAAAATAAATAAACGTTAAAAAAATTTTTTTTTAACATAAAGACTTTCAAAAACATAACTAGGATACTGTTATCACACCTCAAATAGTAATCGTAATTTACAACACAGTGACTTAACATTATTTAGAACTTTATACCTTTTGAAATGCCTTCATATTTGCTATCTCATTTGAATCTGCAACAACTCTGTAAGATAAAGATGGCAAACTTTAATGTCATTTAACCTTTTATATATGAAGAAAAATGTAAGCATAGAGAACTTTAAAGTGATCTCATCGAGGGGCACCTGGGTGGCTCAGTCAATTAAGCATCTAACTCGGTTTCGGCTCAGGTCATGATCTCACGGCTTCGTGGGTTCAAGCCCCACATCGGGCTCTGAGCTGGCAGCATGGAGCCTGCTTGGGATTCTCCCTCTCTCCCTCTCTCTGCCTCCCCCCCAATCACGCTGTCTCTGTCTCTCTCTCAAAATAAATAAATAAGCTTTAAAAAAGTGATTTCATCGAAGGCAGGCAGCTAATAAGCAGTTTGAAGAGGATTCTGCCTCTGATACATTGGAGTAGACACAAGGGGAAGTGTGATTTGTGCAATACGTGAATGATAAATCCCCTGTGTATTTCTCAGTTGTTCTATTTGAGCAAGCATATACTCGAAGAACCTGCTGTGGAATATATATTTCAGACGTGACTTGGAGTTAATTTAAGGTGAACCTCCTTCAAGCAGTAGAAATAACAGAGTTTTTATGCCGAGTGTGAGTTCCCATGGAACCACTCTGAGTTTGAAGTGCTCCAGTGGCGTCTGGAGAAAAATCTACGGGTAATTCTGTTTCCTGCCATCTTCCTTAGAGAAGAACACGGTGTATTATTTTACAGGCCAAAGAAAAAGGGCGAAATGTGAGGTGTGGAAATCCACTTTCGTTACACGAGCACCCAGCGTCTGAGGGTGCTTCTCAGCTTCTTCCGTCCCATAAAACTAGCTGGAAACAAAATAAAAGCCAGACTTTCTCATGAGAAACCTGATGCTGTATTTATTGATTTGCCCGTGAGATAATACTCCACCTTTGGGAAGAAAATCCAAGAGAGCGTATAATAGTGGAAAATGGTCACAGAAAAGTCCAATTATACTTCAAATTATTTTCCATTTTCACATGACCTGAAACTCTCTATATAATCAAAGGTCATCACTCAAGCACTGTCCAGATTATTTAAAATGAAAGCTGGTCTATGTTTATAAACTCACTTTATTTAAGCAATCAAAAATGTTGTCCTAGTTAGGCAATTAGCTCCTTAAGAGTAGAGACCATTACACTGCCTAGAATTGGGTCTGGCACCTAATGTAAGTGCTGTTGAATGACTACACAATGTCAACATCATTACATTATGAGCACTTCTGCTCATACTTCTGGTCATTAAAAGGAACCTATTCCCCCAAATAATAACTTTACGGTGGAGACTCCTGGTAGATACCACCTTAACCAAGCAATCAAGGTTAACATCACCACTGATAAATCATGTGGATATCATATAGCCTGTGGTAGGCCAAATAATGGCCCCCAGTGATATCCAGGTCTTGATCCCTGGATCCTGTGACTGTGTTCTATGGCAAACCTTATGTGACAAAAGGGGCTTTGCAGTTGCAATTGAGATGGGGAAATTATCCTGGATTACCTGGGTGAGGCCAGTGTAATCATAAAAGTCCTTATAAGAGGAAGGCAGAGAGAGGTTTGACTATGGAAGAAGACAAGGCAATGTGATGACAGAAGCAGAGATTGGAGTGCTGTAGCCGACTGCCAAGGAATGCTGGGAGCCTCCAGAAGCTGGAAGAAGCAAGGAACAATTCTCCCTGGAGCTTCCCAAAGGAACCAGACCTGTCAACTTTGATTTTAGCCCTGTAAGACTCATTTCAGACTCCTGGCCTTCAGAATCATAAGAGAATAAATTTCTGTCATTTTAAGCCTCTAAATTCATGGTAATTTATTACAGCAGCAACTAAGACATACTCTTAGATATGATGCGATGAGAAGAGCACCTCACCTCCGTAAGTTTCTCTCCCCTGCCTTATAATGAAAACACATCAGACAAACCAGAATGGAGGGATGCTCTATAAAATGCCTGACTAGTACCCTTCAAAAGTGTCAAGGTCATGAAAAACAGGAAAGTCTGAGAAACTGTCACAGATAAGAGGAAACTAAGGGATCATAATGACTGAATGGAGTGTGGTATCTTGGACTGGGGCCTGGAACAGAGAATGACAGTAATGAAAGACTGGTGATATCTGAATAAAGTCTGTAGTTCAAACAGTAGAATTGTATCCATGCTAATTGTCTTCATTTTATAGATGCTGACAAGAGGAAGCTAGGGGAAGGGTACATGAAAACTGTTTTTTTTTTAATATTTTTTTTAAGTTTATTTATTTATTATTGAGAGAGAGAGAACATGAGCTGGGGAGAGGCAGAGAGAAAGAGACAGAATTCGAATCCGGCTCCAAGTTCTGAGCTGTCAGCACAGAGCCTGATGCAGGGCTCAAACCCACAGACCCACAGACCACGAGACCATGACCTGAGCCAAAGTTAGACACTCAACTGACCGAGCCACCCAGGTGCCCCATGAGAACTCTTTGTACTATTGTTGCAAATGTCTGTAAACCTAAAGTTATTTCAAAATAAAATGTTTAAAAAGGAATCCATCCCAGTAACATTTATCATGTCAGATCTGCTATTGCAGGGATAGTACAGGGATGTGTTTTAAGGAGTCTAGGGTTATGCTGATTGGATTCTCCTGGAAGAAAGGAGGAAATAACAGGAAAGAGAGATGACTGAGGGTAGCGCGAAGCTGCCACTCTCCATTGCATTAGGTGCCACTGGGTGGTACTAATACCTCAGGTTTTCCTGGAGCACAGGCAAGGGGAAAGTGCCCCTGTATTTTACGGAGGTAGAGTTAATGACACAGAACAGTTCAGTGGCATATAATGTTCATTGAATTAACTTGACTTGCCCAAGCTCACTGAGCAAATAGGAAATGGAATATAAATTGTCTGATTTCCAGGTATATGGTGGCTAGATAAGAAAGTACAGTTCATTTACATTTAAAAAATACATATATTTTATCCAGATAAGAAGCTTTGGTGTTACCAAATAACAAATGGATTTTAGTCTCCATAACTTTTTTAGATTTGACCATAATTTCTTTTTCCCTCATACCCTGTCTGACCACTCAAGGTTCAATTCAGGTTTATAGCACTTGCCTTTTCTGGTATTTCTTTTCTGTTTTATTTTGTCTTTTTGGTGGTTTTCTTTTCTCACCTTCTCTATCCATTCTGCTTACCAGGTGTTTCCTATTGCTACATAACAAATTACCATAAAACAGTGGATTAAAATGAAAAAATTTATTAATTCACTGTCTGCATAGGTCAGGAATTTGGGTGTGGCTTGACTGAGCAGTTCTGGCTCACAGTGTCTCATGAGGTTGCAATCAAGATGTCGGCCAGGGCTGCAGTCATCTGAAGGCTCGACTGAGGCTGGAAGATCCACTTCCAAGAGAGTACACTCACCTAGCCCTAGACAGGAAGCCTCAGTTCCTCACCATATGCACCTATCCATAGAGCCACTTGACACATCCTCACGACATGGTGGCTTCCTTCAGAGCAAGTGATTAAAAGAGAGTGAACAGAGGAAGCTGCAACATCCTTTGTCATCTAATTTTGGAAGTTACACACTATGACTGCTGTTTCGTTCTGTTTCCTAGAAGCTAGTCACTAAGTACAGCTCACACTCAAGGGGAGGGAAATTGATCTTCACCTCTTGAGGGAAAAAGTACCAAGAACCAAGGATATATTTTCAAACCACCACACCAGGTATTGCCTTGGCTCTGAGTTGGAGTTTGATATTCTCTGCTAGGCTTTCTCTGGGTTAACTGTGTTTCCTTCTGCAGCTTTGTGTGGCTCAAAATGAAATTTGACTCCTTTCAGTAGACTCCCCCCATCTCCTAGGTTTCCAAGCCCCATGAAAAGTCACAGAATGCTAAGAAAAGAGAAGGGAACTTGAAATGATCCCAACCTTTCAGGATCTGGATATAGTCATCTGTCTCTCTGGTCCTTGCTGCAGCACTAAAATGTGACATCTCTGATTCTTCTCAAGCAAGGGTTGCTGCAGCCTTCATCAGCTTCTCAATGGTGCTGCCACTGCATAACATTGAAGTTGTGTTCAGTACCCACTGACTTTCACCATGTGACCTTATCCTTGAAGCCTAAGTTCACTTGATTCTTGGCAAGTCTTTGTCTATACACTTGTACTATTTGGCATTCAGCATGTTAGTTCTCAGGAAATCCTCTTAATTATTTAACTCTTTGACTTCAACCTTCAGCTCTGATTTCTGTTGACGTCCTTACTTTCCCTTGTTCAAATAGTGAATTCAGTATACCTAAAACCAGATTCAGCATTTCTCTCCACAGTGGCTTCTCCCTGACCCTTGCTCTTTATTCCCAGAGTCACAAGACTAAAAAGAAAAATTCACCATCTTGGGCTTCTCCATTGCCTATATTCCCTGTATTTGTGATGAGATTCTTGCCCCTGTATTGTGGCAAAAAGAGCTTATCTGCCATGAAGTCTGGGACAGTTCCTAGCCATCCTCAGCGATATCAGAAAGCCTCAATTCAGTGGTTCTTCATTCAGCTTCAGATTGGTCTCATTGCTGGTTCCATTCTGAACTTGAGATTCCAGTTTCCTATCTGTTACCACCTCCTGCCCTGATTTCTTAACCTTTTCTGCCAGATCTCCCTAACACCTAGATTAGCACTTCTCAGACTATTATAATGTGCACATGAATCCCTGGGGTTCTTGTTAAAATTTAGATTATGATTCATGAGGTTTGGGGTGATGCCTGAGATTCTGTATTTCTTTTTTTTTATTTTTTAATATTTATTTTTGAGAGAGAGAGAGGGAGAGAGCACAAGCAGGAGAACGGCAGAGAGAGAGGGAAACACAGAATCCAAAGCAGGCTTCAGGCTCTGGGCTGTCAGCAGAGAGCCTGATGTGGGGCTCAAACTCACAAGCCATGAGATCATGACCTGAGCTGAAGTCGGACACTTAACTGACTGAGCCACCCAGGTGCCCCCGAGATTCTGTATTTCTAACAAACTCTTGGGTGATACTCATGCTGCTGGCTCAAGGACCACACTTGGTAGCAAGGGCTCATGGCAAAAATCTCCTGAATGTGCTTCCTCACTCACCTTCTCCCTCCACAAAGTGGAAAACACAACTGTCGTCATGTTGCCAGCCTTTCTGGATCTCACACTACCAGCATCATTGGTCCCCAGCATAGGAGAGTGTTCAGATCCCCTGGAGACCTCATACTGATTCTTAATTTTTCCCCCTGGAGATTCTTACTCAGTAGGTCTAGGGTAGGGGCTCAGAATCTCTATTTTTTGAGAAGTGCCCCAGGTAGTCCTGATGAGGACCAGTGTCTTATAGGCTAAAGTCCAATCTGCAGCCTTAAATACAAAGTCTTCCCCAGCAGATCCAGCTCCTTTATTTCTCATTTATTACTCCCCTCCAAACCTTTGTTCCAGGCAGGCTGTCTCTTAAAAAGACTCAAAGCATTCCCTTCTCTTTACTCTGACTCCACCTACAAATTCTACCCACTCTATAATTACTTTATCTTGTCTGTGTATGTTCATTGTCACTCCACCAAGAATACCAGCTACTGGAAGACAAAGTGCCATGCACATAGCTGGTAGGAAGACTTTGTCTCCACTCTCTTTAGCCCTGTCAAGTCCATCCATCCTCCCGAATTCTACCAAGTCACTACTCCTACTCCCACTTGACATAGTCAAGTCCCATGGGAAACCCACTTTTCTGGAAGAATGGAAAATATGACTCTCTTGACTTAAATAGAAGTGACACCCTGCCCTGACACATACAAAGGATGCTGAGTCACACTCCAATTCTATCTGGAAACAAGTGTCTGAGGACAGGGACTTTGTATTATATTTGTTCTGTGTCCTTTTCCTAAGTCAAAAGCATCTCATATTTGCCATTAAATGAAATGCTAAGTAAATGTCTGAGTATGTTTGGTAATCTGCCAGAAGGTGACACATAATGGTAGGGATGGAAAGAGTCATTATGGATAATTAGTTGAAATGACATAAAAATTCTCTAATTAGCTTTTTTTTTTTTTTAATTTTTTTTTTCAACGTTTATTTATTTTTGGAACAGAGAGAGACAGAGCGTGAACGGGGGAGGGGCAGAGAGAGAGGGAGACACAGAATCGGAAACAGGCTCCAGGCTCTGAGCCATCAGCCCAGAGCCCGACGCGGGGCTCGAACTCACGGACCGCGAGA
>NW_024420490.1:2205439-2248528 GCF_014898765.1 Herpailurus yagouaroundi
CCCGACGCGGGGCTCGAACTCACGGACCGCGAGATCGTGACCTGGCTGAAGTCAGACGCTTAACCGACTGCGCCACCCAGGCGCCCCTCTAATTAGCTTTTTAAAAATCCTTGCTCCCAGAGAATATTAGGTGTTGAACCTCAATATATATTTACTCCTATAATATCATTAGAACAGCCTGTAGTGCCATGGAACACATAAGGCTACCATCAGCCATGCGAAATTGTATCTATCAGCATCAGCTTAACTTATATGGGAAGAAACACTAACAGCTCAGTTGGAATTAAGAAGTGAGGCTAACTCAGCACCCAGGGGTGTCTAAAGAAAGAAAGAAAGAAAACAACACCCAGGAGTCCTCCTTGTGAACCAAAAATATGTTCTCTGTACCAAACTTATCAAGAATACACAATTTATCATGTTGCCACCCAAACTTACTTCTAGCTCATTCCCCAGCCCCTCTCTTCTGATCCAGGAGACCTTTCTGGACCTAAAGCTGTCTCCTGCTCATTGCCGTGCTCCTTCTTTTATACCTTTATTCCAGGCACATTGTAATTTCTTTGTTCAAAAGACCCTGCCACACACTCACTCCACCTTTAAGATCAGATGTCACCTCCGGAGAAAAGGTAGTTGCTTCATTCTAGGGAGGGAATGGGGTCTAAACGGATGCGACTTTTTTTTTTTTAAGAAGCCAGAGTTTATTTCTATTTAAACAATACTCAAGCAATTTTCAGAAGGTAAAAGGCCCCAAAGATAAGGTTTAGTATAATATTATAGTCAGGCACTGACTGTTGCTGCCTGTTTAGAAATCTTCAGGACAACTCTGAGCACTAACGTCTGACTAATTCTCCCAGTCAAAAAGTGGTGAATTCCTCTGAATTTTGCATAGTTCGAGGCTATCCCTCCAGTAATGATGACCAAAACCAATGCCAAAAGTAATCATTGGCATCGAGAGAAAGAAAGGTAAAGGATGAGAAAAGAAACCCACCAGAGCAATTTCAAGAAGAAAAAATATTTTTTATAGTATAATTTATTGTCAAATTGGCTTCCATAAAACACCCAGTGCTCATCCCAACAGGTGCCCTCCTCAATGCCCATCCCCCATTTCCTCATCTTCCCCACCCCCCATCAACCCTCAGTTTGTTCTCAGTACCCAAAAGTCTCTTATGGTTTGCCTCCCTCCCTCTCTGTAACTTATTTTCCCCCTTCCCCTCCCCCATGGTCTTCTGTTAAGTTTCTCAAGATCCACATATGAGTGAAAACATATGGTATCTTTCTCTGCCTGACTTATTTCATTTAGCATAATAGCCTCCAGTTCCATCCACATTGCTGCAAATGGCCAGGTTTCATTCTCTCTGATTGCCAAGTAGTATTCCATTGTATATATAAACCACATTTTCTTTATCCATTTATCAGTTGATGGACATTTAGACTCTTCCCATAATTTGGCTATTGTTGAAAGTGCTGATCTAAATATTGGGGTACAAGTGCCCCTATGCATTAGCACTCCTGTATCCCTTGGGTAAATTCCTAGCAGTGCTATTGCTGGGTCATAGGGTAGTTCTATTTTCATTTTTTGAGGAACCTCCATACTATTTTCCAACGTGGCTGCAGCAGTTTGCATTCCCACCAACAATGCAAAAGAGTTCCCCTTTCTCCACATCTTTGCCAACATCTGTTGTTGCCTGAGTTGTTAATTTTAGCCATTCTGACAGGTGTGAGGCAGTATCTCATTGTGGTTTTGGTTTGTATTTCCCTGATGATGAGTGACATTGAGCATCTTTTCATGTGTCAGTTGGCCATCTGGATGTCTTCTTTGGAAAAGTGTCTATTCATGTCTTCTGCCCATTTCTTCACTGGATTATTTGTTTTTTGGGTGTGGAGTTTGGTGAGCTCTTTATAGATTTTGGATACTAGCCCTTTGTCCGATATGTCATTTGCAAATATCTTTTCCCATTCCGTCGGTTGCCTTTTAGTTTTGTTGATTGTTTCCTTTGCAGTGTAGAAGCTTTTTATCTTGATAAGGTCCCAATAGTTCATTCTTGCTTTTAATTCCCTTGCCTTTGGAGATGTGTTGAGTAAGAAATTGCTGCGGCTGAGGTCAGAGAGGTTTTTTCCTGCTTTCTCCTCTAGGGTTTTGATGGTTTCCTGTCTCACATTCAAGTCCTTTATCCATTTTGAGTTTGTTTTTGTGAATGGTGTAAGAAAGTGGTCTAGTTTCAATCTTCTGCATGTTGCTGTCCAGTTCTCCCAGCACCATTTGTTAAAGAGACTGTCTTTCTTCCATTGGATATTCTTTCATGCTTTGTCAAAGATTAGTTGACCATACTTTTGTGGGTTTAATTCTGGGGTTTCTATTCTATTCCATTGGTCTATGTGTCTGTTTTTGTGCCAATACCATGCTGTCTTGATGATTACAGCTTTGTAGTAGAGGCTAAAGTCTGGGATTGTGATGCCTCCCGCTTTGGTCTTCTTCTTCAAAATTACTTTGGCTATTCGGGGCCTTTTGTGGTTCCATACAAATTTTAGGGTTGCTTGTTCTAGCTTCAAGAAGAATGCTGGTGCAATTCTGATTGGGATTGCATTGAATGTGTAGATTGCTTTGGGTAATATTGACATTTTAACAATATTTATTCTTCCAATCCATGAGCACAGAATGTTTTTCCATTTCTTTGTGTCTTCTTCAATTTCCTTCATAAGCTTTCTATAGTTTTCAGCATACAGATCTTTGACATCTTTGGTTAGGTTTATTCCTAGGTATTTTATGATTCTTGGTGCAATTGTGAATAGGATCAGTTTATTTCTCTTTCTGTCGCTTCATTATTGGTGTATAAAAATACAACCGATTTGTGTACATTGATTTTGTACTGCAACTTTGCTGAATTCATGTATCAGTTCTAGCAGACTTTTGGTGGAGTCTGTCGGGTCTTCCATGTAGAGTATAATGTTGTCTGTGAAAAGTGAAAGTTTGACTTTATCTTTACCAATTTTGATGCCTTTTATTTCATTTTGCTGTCTTATTGCTGATGCTGGGACTTTCAACACTATGTTAAACAACAGCGGTGAGAGTGGGCATCCCTGTCGTGTTCCTGATCTCAGGGAGAAAGCTCTCAGTTTTTCCCCATTGAGGATGATATTAGCTGTGGGCTTTTCATAAATGGCTTTTATGATGTTTAAGTATGTTCCTTCTATCCCGACTTTCTCGAGGGTTTTTATTAAGAAAGGATGCTGAATTTTGGATGCTTTTTCTGCATCGATTGACAGGATCATATGGTTCTTATCTTTTCTTTTATTAATGTGATGTATCACATTGATTGATTTGTGAATGTTGAACCTGCCCTGAAGCCCAGGAATGAATCCCACTTGATCGCGGTGAATAATTTTTATATGCTGTTCAATTCGATTTGCTAGTATCTTATTGAGGATTTTTGCATCCATATTCATCAGGGATATTGGCCTATAGTTCTCTTTTTTTTTTTTGCTGGGTGTCTGTCTGGTTTGGAAATCAAAGTAATGCTGGCTTCATAGAATGAGTCCGAAAGTTTTCCTTCCATTTCTATTTTTTGGAACAACTTGAGAAGGATAGATATTAACTCTGCTTTAAATGTCTGGTAGAATTCCCCAGGGAAGCCATCTGGTCCTGGACTCTTATTTGTTGGGAGATTTTTGATAACTGATTCAATTTCTTCACTAGTTACGGGTCTGCTCAAATTTTCTATTTCTTCCAATTTGAGTTTTGGTAGTGTGTGGGTTTAGGAATTTGTCAATTTCTTCCAGGTTGTCCAGTTTGTTGGCATACAATTTTTTATAGTATTCCCTGATAATTGCTTGTATTTCTGAGAGATTGGTTGTAATAAATCCATTTTCATTCATTTTTTTATCTATTTGGGTCCTCTCTCTTTTCTTTTTAAGAAGCCTGGCTAGAGGTTTATCAATTTTGTTTATTTTTTCAAAAATCCAACTCATGGTTTCATTGATCTGTTCTACTGGGTTTTTTTATTCTATATTGTTTATTTCTGCTCTGATCTTTATTATTTCTCTTCTTGTGCTGGGTTTGGGGTGTCTTTGCTGTTCTGCTTCTAGTTCCTTTAGGTATGCTGTTAGATTTTGTACTTGGGATGTTTCTTGTTTCTTAAGATAGGCCTGGATTACAATATATTTTCCTCTCAGGACTGCCTTTGCTGCATCCCAAAGGGTTTGGATTATTGTATTTTCATTTTCATTTGTTTCCATATATTTTTAAATTTCTTCTCTAATTGCCTGGTTGACCCACTCATTCTTTAGTAGGATGTTCTTTAACCTCCATGCTTTTGGAAGTTTTCCAGACTTTTTCCTGTGGTTGATTTCAAGCTTCATAGCATTGTGGTCCAAAAGTGTGTGTGGTATGATCTCAGTTCTTTTATATTTATCAAGGGCTGTTTTGTGACCCAGTATGTGATCTGTCTTGGAGAATGTTCCATGTGCACTCAAGAAGAAAGTATATTCTGCTGCTTTGGGATGCAGAGTTGTAAACATATCTGTCAAATCCATCTGGTGCAATGTATCGTTCAGGGCCCTTGTTTCTATATTTATTCTCTGTCTAGATGATCTGTCCATTGTTGTAAGTGGAGTATTAAAGTCCCCTGCAGTTACCACATTCTTGTCAATAAGATTGCTTATGTTTGTGATTGTTTTATATATTTGGGTGCTCCTGAATTCAGTGCATAGACATTTATAATTGTTAGCTCTTCCTGATGGATAGACCCTGTAATTGTTATATAATGCTCTTCATCATCTCTTGTTACAGCCTTTAATTTAAAGTCTAGTTTGTCTAATATAAGTATGGCTACTCCAGCTTTCTTTTGACTTCCAGTAGCATGATAGATAGTTCTCCATCCCCTCACTTTCAATCTGAAGGTGTCCTCAGGTCTAAAATGAGTCTCTTGTTGACAGCAAATAGACGGGTCTTGTTTTTTTATCCATTCTGATACCCTATGTCTTTTGATTGGCACATTCAGTCCATTTACATCCAGTGTTATTATTGAAAGATATGGGTTTAGAGTCATTGTGATGTCTGTAGGTTTCATGCTTGTAGTGGTGTCTGTGGTACTTTGTGGTCCTTGTAACATTTCACTCACAGAATCCCCCTTAGGATCTCTTGTAGGGCTGGTTTAGTGGTGATGAATTCCAAGAAGAAAAATGATTAATCAGGATAAAACAAACAGAAGCATTTGCAGAATCTATATGAAAACCCTTCTTGCATTATTCTTTGAAACCAGGTGCTCTGACTATGAGCTAGAGTACCTGGGATTGTGAAGGATCTTGTAATAACATGTATCTTCATATTCTTTTTCTCAGGCTCTTGCACAATGCCTGAAAACTGGCAGATGTGTGATCAATGTCTTTCAAGTAAATGGAAGGGTTGTTGATTCACCTGTATGAATAGGACCTTTTGCCAGTTGATCCGAGGTCGATCACTCTTCTGACTTTATTGGGCTTTTCCAAAGGAAAACCACAACAATCATCTGTCTCAATCACCACAGTAATAACAGTTATAGTACTAGCAGCTGGTATTAATTGAGCACTTACTGTGTGCCAAATACTATGGAATCTTAACATGGATAATTTCAGTTAACTTCACAAATTATCCCCACTTTACAGATTAGGAACTTGAAGTTTAAGACACCCAGTAACTTGCCTACATAACTTGTTAAAGCATTACCTGAAGGAGCCAAGATGGAAGCACAGAAACCATATACTACATAAGGTATACTGCTAGCAACTAATCAACACCACTAGGCTCATGGTCATTGACTCATTACTGGTGACACTGATGTCCACCGAGTAGCTCTTCCTACTCCAGGCACGCAGCAGCAGATTCCGACTGCTGGCTGAGAGGAACGCCAGCCCTTTGGATTGTGGAGGAGCATGGCAGGCATCTCAATGTTGTCACCTGCCCCTGGAAGTCGCCATGACAACATGCTTGGAGTCTTTCTTGGTGCACTCCGGCCTGGTGTTAAGTACAAGCTTCTTTACTCCTTATGGATCCCAAAAAACCAAACCTTCAATGACAGTGCCTGTTGGTAACTGGCTTCCTGTAATGTACCTGGAGAGCAGGCTCCACCTAAGTCTTAAAGATAAACCCTTGTGATGGATTTGTAAGTTGTTGGCTAAAGGTCTAAACTCAAATCTAGTTGTACCTCCTCAGTAAAGCCTTTTCTGGCCCCCCACCAAGTCTAAGTTATTTCTTTCCACTCCCCAATTCCTTGGTACTCTATCTGTAAGTCCTTTTCAGTTAATTTCCTACTCAGGACTTAAGAGGAAAGTTGCTATTAAACATGGCAAGCATTCAAATAAAAAAAACTTCAAATAACTGCATCAAAACGCCAGTTCATGTAATTTTTAGATCCAGTGAGAAAAATCCCGTTTTTCTGGAAAAGGCTACTAATATTTAAGAATGCAGCTGGCTCCTGATCTTATTTCCCCCTGGTAAAGGGAACAATAACAGCTTGCGAAAGCTATGGGAAAGGGCGCGTGTGTGTTCTGCTTCTGCTTTTCCCAGATGTCAGTTACTGAAGGTTTAAGACACAAATCCTATGCCGACTGTTCCTCAGTGGCAGTCCCCATTCAAAGAGGCATTGGGAAGGCTGGTGGGACAGCTCACACGGGGACATCCTGTGCATCCGTGTGCATTTAATTCAAATACTGACCTCATTTTATAGCAACCCTAACATGTCATTCTAATGTATTGGTAAAGATGAGAAAATGGGATGTGAGTTTTATCTAGATTCACGGGCATGGATAGTATCAGCAAGATTTGCGGGGCCCTGCAGAGGGCTAGCAATGCTTATTAAATAACTGCCGTAGGTGCTGTATCATAAATGAGAAGCCAAGGGTGTCCGTTAAAGTCTGCAGGTGAATTCTCATCTGGGGAGCGCAGGTTACTGGGCAGTGATTGAAGTGTCCAGCAGGGGGCTGGCATTCTCTGTCTGTACTTAGCCCTGGTTCCTCTTCAGAGCCTCAGCTCAGCAGAGCTGCTGTTTGCTGGTTAAGTCAGTGACGTGCACAGCATCCTGCCTATAGGATTTGAGGCTTTCTCTGTGCAGTTTTTTTTCTACCCACTTTAAACCTTCAGGTTCTAAATATCAGGAAAGATAGGAAATGCCGTATGAAAATAGCCGGCCAAAAGTTCTTTGTAAACTGCAGCCAGGGAGACTCAGACTAGAATGGAGGTAGAAAGGGTTGGTACAGAGTGGGTTTAATTCTGAGCCCTTTCTGGCCGAATTTTTGTTGTTTTGTTGTTAACTTACTGAATAGAGACATGTAGTACATTGGTCAAGTGAAGACCACGGCAGCACCAGCGTCAAAATAGTGCCAGACAGTTCTGAATGCTATAGTGTATATGTACTCTATTTTTATTAAAGAAGATAAAGAGCCCAGCATAGATTTTTATCCTCATCTTCACCCAGCTGCAAAATCAAAGTTAAGCAACAGCATCTAAGAGCACTTTTCAGGTGGGAAAGAATCTAGAGGATGGCTCTAAGTGATTGTTTGCTTTTGAACTTGGAAGTGGACCACTTCTTGCACTGCAACATCTCCAGTCACAGTGCAGATGTCCCCATGAACGACGACTGGTTCCACCCGGGGATCCTGTATGTCATCCCTGCAATCTATGGGGTCATCATTCTGATAGGCCTCATCGGCAACATCACGCTGATCAAGATCTTCTGTACTGTGAAGGCCATGCGAAATGTGCCGAACCTGTTCATCTCCAGTCTGGCGTTGGGAGATCTGCTCCTCTTGGTAACATGTGCTCCCGTGGATGCCAGCAGGTACCTGGCCGACAGATGGCTGTTTGGCAGGATTGGCTGCAAGCTGATCCCCTTTATACAGCTCACCTCAGTGGGGGTGTCTGTCTTCACCCTCACGGCTCTCTCGGCGGACAGGTAAGTTCTGGAGGAAAGTCACATTCTCTCTGAGGGTGATAGATGCCTTGGTAAATGAGCCACCACCTTGGGGCAGACAGAGCTGCTTGCACAAAGGGAAGTTCTACTCACACTCCGATTCCCTCCCAGGAATGTTTTTCTTTTGGAGATTACTTCTCGAGTTTGACATACTGGTTTAAGAAAGAAAAGTGAGTGAGTGGTGGGACAGAAGGGGACAAATGAGAAAAAAAATAATCTGAGCGTAAGATTGACATTCATTTTCAGGAGACAAATCGATTTAGTGTTGCTTTTTCCTAATTTCTCCCTCCCTGCAAAATTAATTGAGTGGTGAGAAGAAAAAAAAAAAGTCACACCTAATAGAGTTTACACCCCAGGCAAATGTTTCTTAGAAGCAATTCAACGTCATCAGAGAACAGAAAAGTCTCACTGAATTTCTTCCTCAAAATAGGCTTTCAGAAATAAACAAGAGGAGAAAATAAGCAGCATTTCCTTGAAATTTATTTTCCTCAGACTATTTAACTTTCGTCACAGCTGATTTTGTATTTGGCTCTCTTTGTAACCAGAGAGCTGGTTTTTCTAAGTATCTGTTTAGTGAAATAAGCATGATGTGGATTTTTTTTCTCCTTGAGAAAGCTCCATTCAAGTCTGATTTTGAATTTTAATATCTTTAGTGATGTACTTCCATATACGGTGCCTTTGGGTTTTTTTTTTCAGTGGGGGGAGGGAGTCCAGTGCTTTATTCTGGGAAATACTCATATCTGTGAACTGCATTTCTTGTGTGCACATGTTGCTTTCAAATTCACATGTATTCATTCTTAAAGATTCATCATCAGTCTTTGAACATTTACCGAGCATCTATTCTGTAAACAACTCTTGCTTGAATGAACCAGTCAGGAAATATCTGCAGGTTGTTCACACGTGTGGCTGCATATATCTTACATACCTCTGAGCTCTAGAAATCGGACCCAGTGATGGATAGACTCCAGAAACATCATGGAGCATATGGTCAAATGAAGAAAAACCGGAACATTGAGCCAGAGCCTATACATTTTTATTTTAAAATCCACGGGATGATATGGTGTTAAAGATACACACGGATTTGAGAGTGTACCAGGAAAGACAGAGAAGCAGCTCTTGAAAGTTTATACTCTGAAGAGAATGTCCTACATTTTAATACATACGATAATGGATTCTCATTTTGTAGAGGAACAAACAGTCCCCAGGTGATCTGGCTTTGTCAAGTAATGGACAAATAAAGATAGTGTTATCAGTATTTGTAGACATGTGTTTAGACTTAGCTGCCTGAAGTACCCTGTTCATTTTCAAAGGTGGAAAAATAACAGCCCAGAGACAAGGTTTGTACATCGGACTGGCCAGACAGGGTTTCTCCGTTCCCGCCGCTCACGTCCAGCTTGCTCTAACCTGAGCGTTTGCCCACCAGGTGCTAATGGCCACAGGCAGTTTCACACGTTGATCCAGGGGCAGGCAAACTCCCCAGCCGTTGATCCAGGGGCAGGCAAACTCCCCAGCCGGCAGAAGGTCTGTGTCTCATGACCAATGGCCCAGGGCACCTCGGGATGAGGGCCATTTTCTTGACGGAAAGAGGAGATTTTGCATTCTGGGTTGGTGGGTGCGGAGGTGTTGGGGGGGGGTGGGCAGGGAGAAAAGTGAGGGCGTGGAATGTACAAATTCAGCTGCAGGGAGCTTTCGAAGCAGACCGTCGGCAGAAAGGCTCTTTCAAAAGCTGGTTTGCACCCTTTGGCAGCTCTAGTGTGCTCTCAGCAACTTTACAGTTACTGTGTGTCCAAGTTCGGAAATTTCCAATTTCCAAGTTCAGAAATTACCATAAGCTTCCGTGTAACTAACTTTTTGTGCTTTGGTAAAGGCTTGAGAAAGCTGATGGCTCACCTGAATCACAGGTACTGCATCTAACCAATTTCAACAAGAATAAGTATTGAGCTAGTTAAATAATATAAAACTATACTTGTCTATCTCGTTTTAAAAAGCTATTGGAGTCTTATGATAACGTCATGAGGTTGGCAGGGCAAACACACACACACAGTCTCTATTTTTTCTCAACAAGGTATGATCTATATACAGTAAAGTGAACAAGTGTATAGCTCAGTGTATTTGCACTGTCTTCATAGCAACGTAACCACCACCCGGCTGGAAATATAGAATATCTGGCACCCCGGGAGTTTCTTTTCTGTCTCTTTCCAGTTAATACCCACCCCCAGAGAGAGGCAATCACTATTCTGAATTCAGTTAACATAGATTATTTTTGCCGGTTCGTTAATCTCATATAAATAGAATCATACTTCTTATGCTTCTCATGTCTGTGAGAGTCATCTATGTTGGTGCACATAGCAATGGTTTGTTCTTTTTAATTCTTGTGTGGTATTCCACCGTATGAATATATCTCGGTTTGTATATCCATTCTAATACTGATGGACATTGGGTTGTTTCCAGTTGGGGGCTGCTAATAGCCTACTCTGGATATTCTTATTCATGCCTTTTGGGGTACATGTGTGTTTCTTTCTCTTGGGTCTCAGCCTGGGAATGGAGTCACTGGATCACTGGTGGCATATATTTAGTAAATATCATCAAAGAGTTTTCTAAAGTGCTAGTCTGTATTTGACAGGTTGGTAAAAGGATGAACCAGAGGACCCTCCACACTGGATGATCATCACCAATCATTGGGGAGCTCAAAAAACATACAGCTTCTTGGCTGCTACCCTAAATCTACTCAATCAGGGTTTCTGAGGTGTGAATGGGCATAGTGATAATCATCCGTCCCCGCCCCCTGTAGGCTCACCAGCAGTGCCAGCACTCGTTCCAATCTCCCTTCTACAGTCCTCCCTTCCCCCAGGCAAACTGGAATCTTTGTTAATATGAAAGGAATAACAGTTTTCTGGAAAAGTTGATACTGCTGCCACTGTGTCAAAGGGAGACTTCAAGGCAGTCCCAGAAACCAGAATTCTGGGTTTCACACAGCTGACCATTTGCAGATTTGCATTCAGGCCCCTTTACTTTTGGTCCCTGCCCTACCTCTCCTTTCATGGTTTTTTCCCCTTACACATGCACCTGGTGGTTAAACTGACGAGTTCCTCGCTCTGCTTCCTTGCTTATGGTTTTGTGCACATTCTCCAGAATGCTTTCTCCTTTCCTACATAGAAGATTCTACTCCCCGTGTGATGTATGGGCTGGGAATGGGTGTCAACAGTCCTGCCTTTTAGGCTTTTTGCTGCCATTACTGCCCATTTCAGGGAGTCGGACCAAGTCACTAACACTCTGACCTTAGTTGAATCATCTGTAAAGTAATAGAGTTGAGCTAGATTATTTCTAAGGTCTCTCCAAAGTTTTTCAATTCTGTCATCTTGCCTATCACTTGGAATTTGGCAAGCTTCCCCCTTAAAGCCCTAAGTGGGACCATTCTAGCCCAAAGTTCCTGACCCTACTCTAAACACAAAGTTCATCATCTGAGACATAAACTATCTTGTGACTTCTTTCATCTTCCTCTTTTGAAGTATTTCACTCATTTGTCTTTTTTTAGCCTCTTATATATTCATTGCTTTAACTTTTCAAGTAGATTATTAAGGATGCTGAGGGCAGAGATTTCTTACACATCCTTATATCTTCCACAGTACCTCACATGGTTCTTTACACCAGATGTATGATCAGTAACTATTGGTTAATTAAAATTATGGTTAATTAATGCACACTTTTCTTCTCATTCTTATTATTCTTGTCTTTTGGAATTCATCTGAAAGCATACTCCTTAAAATGTTTAAAAACACGGTCACCGGCTTCTTACCTCTTCCTCTCTACTAAGCTGTCATTGTTTGAGTAAATGAGAGAAAAACCTTTCTTTCTGATTCTATAAATAGATTTGGGGGATGAAGAGATGGGTGGATGGATGGACAGATGAACAGACAGGTGAATGGCTGAGTGGATGGGCAGATGGATGGACAGTGGTTGGATGGATGGATGTATTTTTCTGCATACTGCTCTTTCCTATCAGATGCCCATTTCTGTACTAGGCACGTCAGTATTATGCACATGGAATTTAAGACGTGAATTGGACCCTCAACAGGAGAAGGATGAGGAGAGTTTGTGTTTTCTTTTCCAGTAAATGTAAAGTTTAAAGCTATATTTAATGTTGACAGCATATAATGCCCACGTTATATTGTGCCTGCTTCAGTATTATTTTTCAGTGCTATTTCTGCTAGAATGGAGCTGGCAGAATGAATCCTAAGGGTAGATGTATACAGGAGTTCCAGTGTAATTGTGATCCTTCTTTGATCCCATGGAAAAGACCGTTCATAAGTTTCCCCCTCCCTTGTGATTTGGAATGTGGAAAGAAACAGGGAAGTGTTGCATTTATGCAAACGTCTTGAAGTACAGATTCTTCGCATTCATTGCAATGAATTTATGAGATAATGTAGTTTTCAACCTTTCCTGATATCTCAAGTCACATGGTCGAACATGTTAGCCACTAATCACAGTGGTTATTTAAATTTAAATCTAATTTAAATAAAACTAAAAATTCAGCTCCCTAGTCACACCAGCCACGTGTGAAAGGCTCAGTAGCCACATGTGACTCTACTGGACAGTGCAGATACAGAACATTTCCATCACTGCAGAAAGTTCTCTTGGAAAGAAGAGAGTTTGCTCTATGTCTTGGGGTCCAAATCTCCTTTCCAAGATCCATGCTAGCTGATCTCTCTCATTGAGAGTATCAGGGATTCCTCAGATGGGCAATTATCAAATGCCTCCTAGCTAGCTTACTAGCTCCTCTAGTAAGAGGACACTAACCACAGCTTGGGTGATGTTTGAGCAGCAACAAGTAGAAGTCATCTTGAAATTCAAACCCTTGTTTGACAGAGACCGAAAGATGGAATTTGGCCTTATCACAACAGGTTCAGAGTACAGTCAGACTATAATCCTGGCTTTCCTCGTTCTAAGTCCCAGTTCCTTCGGGGAAAATGGAACCTTTTCTTCAGAAACCATCAAAACACAGAGTCTGATTCCATTTCCCTTCCCTGGACAACGGGAGCTACTGATCTCAAACCCTACTATTCTGAGGGAAGATAACCTGAGTGACTCCACGGTGGTGCCCTTCTGAGGGGATCCAAACGCTCCACTAATGTTCTAGAGGCCCAGCCTCACGGATTCCAGGGACATTGGCCTTTTTTTACACAAGAGAAGAAAATTTAATTTCTTGCAAAGCATCTTTTCCAGAAAGTCCCTCTGTTGGGGTTTACATGAGCCAGCAGTCCATAACTTCTCCACAGTATGACTTTTCTGAAGCATACACTGCCTCTCTGGAAAGAAGATTCAACTTGTGTGTTCCCACAGTGACAGATCTGTGGCGTCTCCTGGCAGACTCTGGAGTGCCCGGGGCAGATGCAAGGCTCTTTCAACTGGAGTGCTGCAGATAGAAGGGCAAAAAAGAATTTTGACCTTGTCTCTTACATGTTATCTTTTAAAGTGTTAGACTTTTATGTGATTAATTATTATTTCTGGCAACTCAATATGAATGGAGGAAAAAAAAAAAAAAAAAAAAGAAAAGAAAAAGCACAAACTTGATCACGAAACATACTGCATAGCCTGAAAGGGCTTCCTGGTGAGGTTTTTTTGAACTGTACTTGTCAATAACATTCTTTGAAAATAGACTAAATTAGCATTTTTGCACTTGTAAATCCTCCTGGTATGTAGGGTTTGCATAAATTCTCTCTTAATTAAAACACATGTTTTGCAGAATAAAAGAAAAAATTTCTCCATTCCTTTCTACCTACGTAATCGAACAAGGGATTCTGTTTACTACAGTCAACTTTGAAATTCTGCTGATTAGTATCTGATATTTGCTGCTACTTGAAAAGATCTGATTTGCCTAGGAACCTCTAAGAGGCTGCTGGTTCATTTTACACATTAAACATCAGTTTCTATAGGAGGTCTTCATTGGTCACTCAGTCTAAAGGAATGACCAATGCTATTCCATCATCCAGTTTCTTTTTTGGGGTTGACTGAGGTGTAACTCACAAACAGTAAACTTTTAGGTGTACATTTCTCTGAATTTTGACAAACTTACACACCACCAGCACTACAGTCTAGATGTAGAACATTTCCATCACACCCAGATACTCTCCTGTATCTGTGTGGTCTACCCCCTTCCTTCCTCCACCCTCAGCTCCTGGAAATGACTGATCTTTTCCAAAATATCATATAAATGACATTATACAGTGTATAGTTGTTTAAGTCTGGCTTCTTGCAACTCATGTTGTTGCATGTATCAGTAGCTCATCCCTTTTTTTTTTTAAGTTTATTTATTTATTTTGAGAGAGAGAGCAGGAGAGAAAGAGAGAGAGAGAGAGAGAGAGAGAGAATCCCAAGTAGGCTCTGTGATGTCAGTGTGGAGGCTGACATGGGCTTGAACCCATGAACTGTGAGATCATGACCTAAGCTGAAACCAAGAGTCAGACACTCAACAGACTGGGCCACCCAGGCACCCCCATTCCTTTTTATTGCTGAGGTAGTATTAAACTGCATGGATATACCACAGTTTGTTTATCCCTTCTTCAGTCAATGGGCATTAGGATTGTTTTCAGTTTTGGGTGATTATGAATTGAGGTATGTCTTCATTTCTCTTAGGTAAATATCATCCAGTATTATTTTCTTGAGAATTATTTTGTTCATTTATTTGCTTACTTGTTTATTGTCTATCTTCTACCACTAGAAATATAACCCCCGCACAAAATGGGAGGCTATCTCATTCACTGGCATATTCTCTGATACTAAAACAGTCCCTAACCTGTAGTAGATGCTTGATAAGTGTTTGTTGAATACCTGAGTGGATGGAAAATGAAGGAAGGAATAAAGAAATGAATGAATTCTGGTAGGTCTTACTCAGAGAACCAGAAATGCTGGATTATGGTTTGTGAATCATGTTCATTCCCTTTGATGGTTAACAAATGACTGCAGTAGAACAGTTATTCTAACTCTAGATGACAAGACCTTATCCAGGTTTTATGGGAACTGTTTGGAGGATGGTTTTTTTTTTTTTTTAATTTTTTTTTTCAACGTTTATTTATTTTTGGGACAGAGAGAGACAGAGCATGAACGGGGGAGGGGCAGAGAGAGAGGGAGACACAGAATCGGAAACAGGCTCCAGGGTCTGAGCCATCAGCCCAGAGCCTGACGCGGGGCTCGAACTCACGGACCGTGAGATCGTGACCTGGCTGAAGTTGGACGCCTAACCGACTGCGCCACCCAGGCGCCCCTGGAGGATGGTTTTTAAGAAAAAACAAGTAAAATTATGAACAAAAAGTTAAGTAGAGCAGTGAATGTTTGAAAATATTTAGAAACATGTTAGATTTGGAAATCACAGTGTTACAAATTTAAATAAGTTGATAAACTCAACAAACATCACAAAATCCAGAAAACATAATATCTATTAATTAACTGCCTGATACATGTCCATCACACTTCTTTTCTCAGATATTTTGACTTCATCCTCATTTGTCTCCTTTTAAAATCACAATGGTTTGGTGATATTCTTTCCTTTTTTTTTTTTTTTTTTAAGTCTATTTATCTATTTTGAGAGAGAGAGAGCACGCACGCATGAGCAGGGGAATGGCAGAGAGACAGGGAGAGAATCCCAAGCAGGCCCCATGTTGTCAGCACAGAGCTCCACCTGGGGCTCAATCCCACGAACGGTGAGATCATCACCTGAGCTGAAACCAACGAGTTGGACACTTAACTGACTGATCCACCCAGGCGCCCCAGTGATAATCTTTTCTATAGAGAAATTAGAAAGACAAGTCAGACTTGTCACATGGTTGATTAAAATTGACTTTTTAAAAAAATTTTTTTGTAATGTTTTTATTTTATTTTTGAGAGAGAGAGCACTAGCTGTGTAAGGGCAGAGAGAGAGGGAGACACAGAATCCAAAGCAGGCTCCAGGCTCTGAGCTGTCAGCACAGAGCCCGATGTGGGGCTCAAGCTCACGAACTGCGAGATCATGACCTGAGCCGAAGTTGTCCACTCAACTGACTGAGCCACCCAGGCGCCCTGTAAAATTGACTTACTATTAATGAGAGATTAGAAAAGTTTCTGGGTGCCTCGGTGGCTCAGTCAGTTGAGCATCTGACTCTTGATTTTGGCTCAGGTCATGATTTCATGGTTTGTGGGTTTAAGCCCCACAGTGGGCTCTGCGCTGACCCTGTGGAGCCTGCTCGGGATTCTTGCTCTCCTCTCTCTGCCCCTCTCCCCTTTTCTCAAAATAAATAAGCAAACATTAAAAAAAGATAAAAGTTTATTTCAGCTCCATAACTCATTACTGGTTATGTCATGTATGTTTAGATTATTATAAAATGTTTAAAACTATTTGAGAAAGTCAGTATCAAATTTCTTTCCTATATGGGCCATACAGTTTCACAGTATTTAAAGTTTTGTGCCTTGAGTAATCTTATATACTCATTTAATTGATGATCCCCATTAACCTATTTGCCATGAATGCCTTTGTATTATGTTTTAAATTTTCTTCATCCATGTTGGTATTTTGTGGGTATGCATAACATGTGTGACTTTAAACAAATGTCTTTGCTCTTTGTAATTTGGCTACAGGTTTCTGTTCTATGAACACAGACACTGATAAATTTGACTTTGCTGATGTATCAGGATTTAAATCTACCTTGTTATTTGTTTTTTATTGGTCTCACCTGTTTCATTATCCTTTTTCCTTTCTTGCCTTCTTTTAAATTAATGAAATATTTTAATTATTCTACCCCTCCCCATAAGTTGAATTACATAAACTCTTCTTAGCATTCTTTTAGGAGCTACCCTACAGTTTACAACATGTATCCTTGACTTATTCGAATTTGCTATAAATTAGTACTTTCCCACTTCCTGGAGAATTCAGTGATCGCAACCCAGGGACACTTTTTTTTTACCCCCCCCCCCCCTTTGGGGGGGGGGGGGAAGGACTATTTCTATTTTATATTTTAATTCTCTTTGTATTTTAAAACCCACAACTCATTATGTTTACTGTTTTACATACTTTTTGTTAGTTTTTTTACATTTACTCACATATTTATCTTTAAATTTAAATTTATTCCTATATTTACCTTTTCTGTTGCTATTTCTTCCTGCATCTCTGTGACTTCATCTGAGATCATTTTACTTCGGTCCAAAGAATGCTTTTCAATGTTTCACTCAGTGTTAAATCTAATGGGGATACATTTTCTATTTTTGTGTGTGAAAATGCCTTTATTTGATGTAATCTGGGGAGGATATTTTCACTGGGCATAGAATTCTAAACCGGCAGTTCTCTTTCACACTTTGAAGTTGCCATTTATTGTATTCTGATTTCTACTGTGATGACAGATGTCGGTTTTGTTGTTGCTTTTCAAAATTATTGATTTTTCTTTGACTGATTTGAAGATTTTTTCCCGTATCTTTGGTTTTCAGCAGCATTGCTGTGATGCACTTAAGTGGTTTTCTTTGTATTTTTCCTGCTTGAGATTCATAGCTTTACTTAAATCTGTGGCTTGAAGTTTTAGCCAGTTTTGTAAAGTTCTCAACCATTACAACTTCAAATATTGCTTCTGTCTCATTCTCTTTTTCCTCTCCTTTTTTAGGCTGTCTTCATATAAATAGGATACTGTAGGTTAACTTCAAGCTTTTCAAGTTTTCTTCCTCCTTTGGTTGTTTTTGCTTTTATTGAGGCAGAAAATTTCATACTAGGGTCAGGCCTCAGTTACTGGGAACTATTTTAATCACATTTTCGTTTCACCGTCTCACCATGTCCCATAAATCTCCTTCTCCTTTTTCCTTATTTTCCAGCCTTTTTTCTCACTGTACTTCAGTCTGGCCATTTTCAGCTCACAAACCCTCTCTTCAGCTGTGTCTAGTCTGCTTCTGAAGCTTCCATTTAATTATTAACTTCAATTTGGGTATATTGCAATTCTAGAATTTCCATTTTAATTTCTTGAATTAGTCCCAGTATATTTTGAAATCCCTCTCTGGTAACTCTATAAGCCTGTTTCTATTACTGATTTTCTTCTCCTGTGTTTTGGCCATCTTGTTTTGCCTCCTGGTATATGAGGCAATTTTGTTTGACTACCTGATTTTGTATATAATGAATTGTAAATAATTTGAGGCTCTGGATGTTATTATCATCCAGAAAAGATTAGCTCTTGATTCTTGCAGGCAGTTAGGTGGCAGTATACCTGACCCAACTGGGGACCGTGCAGATTGGAGGCTGAGCTTTGGTCTTTGTGAGAATTGGTTCATCCCTCCTCCTGGGGTCTACCCCTTTGGGAATCTGAACTGAAATCCTGGGGTGTTTACCTGGCCTCCTCTCCTTGGTGGCCCTTGTACTCCATTTATTGACCTCCTTCCTTCTAAAACTGCTGGAAGCTCCACTCAGCTTTATGTCTCTGCTGCTGATTGAAACTTAACAAATGCTTTAAGGGGAAAATGATGCTGAACAATAGCTTCATTCCTTTACCCTCCTCTCCAGGATTTTGGCCCCTTGAATCCTTACTGCCTTGGTATTTCTCTGATGTTTTCAAAGAGATTTTCTAACTTTTATGTTAGGAGAGTTGCTCAGCAACAAGCTAGTCTGCTGTTATCAGAGGTGGAAAATCCCATACCACCTCTCTTAAAGACCTGGTCTGCTGCCCTCAAAACTCTCCGTATCCCAGTTCCTCTAAAGAAGAGTACAGAACTCCCTAGCCAGACCTGTAGGATCAGCATTCATAGCCTCAAATTAACTCAGCAATTTAGATTCAGAGAAGTGAGCTCTGGCTAACTTCAAAGTGAGTAAGTGAGGAGTCTCAGCTGAGGCCTGCAGCAGTGGGCCCTGCCAAATATTGTAGGGACATCAAAGCCTCTGGGATCTTTCAACCATGCCAGGACTCTTAGCCCCAATATGCGGGAGCTAGAGCCAACATTTAGTTATGCAGTGATTGAGAACAGCTAAAATTTCGTGGGAAGGCAAGAGCCAAAATGTTCCTAGGTACATTTCTTTAAACTTCACTTCTTTATTACTTTTTCTTTTTCTTTCTTTTTTTCTTTTCTTCTTCTTTTTTTTTTTTTTTTCTTTTTTGGTATTGTACGCAGACCAATTGGCCAGTGGTAATAGGAAAGAGGTAGGGAGAAAATGCGAAGTGCAGCACATAAAGACATTTATTTCCAGTGTGAGAAGAACTTATTGTGACAATAATAATATGTCCATGTGACTCACTTATTTCTTTATGTTGTGTACATATAAATAGAATAACTACAGGTTAACTTCAAGCTTTTCACGATTTCTTTTTTTCCCATTGGTGGTGTTCTTTGTTTGTTTTGTGTTGTTTTGTTTATCAGGCAGTTTCATACCAGGGTCAGGCCTCTGTTATGAGAAATACGTTAAACACACAAAAAACAATACAAAATTGATGTAAAAACAAAATTACGGTTGTTTCTCCATGAGAGCATATGGGAAACGCTTGTCTCTTTAGAAAGAAATGGCAATCAAAACAGATTTTTAAGAATTTCATTATTTTCTTTTCCCTTTCCACGTTAAATGATTGGCAACACCACAGGAGAACAGGAAAATCAGAATTTGGCATCTTTTCTTTCCTAGCTTGTCAGCAGAGGTGAAATTAAAGGTTAAAATGATGGTTTGAGGAAAACATGTCATATGGGATGAAGAGAAGTGTAGTAAATATTTAGTTTATATTCAGTAAAGCATCCTTTACTGGTGCTTTAAAAAGACCTGAGACTCTGAAGTGCTATAGTCAAGTATAACTAACTTGGGGATCCAGAGACCCAGGTTCTAGTCTTGGTTCTCAGCTAACCAACCATGGGACCTCTGTGGGCACTAGTTTCCTCTTCCATATGTGAAGGAAATGGGACTTGATGACTCCTAAGTTTTCTATTCCATAATTATGTAGAAAACAGCTTCGTCCTTAAACATGTACTCATATGTCTGACCATGATAAAAGCACTTCATAGACTGACCCAGCATTGTCTATTCTGAGAGTGCCTCACAAAGGGGAATGTAATAGGTAAATATCATTCTATTGTTCTTTGAGGGCTTTACCTGGGTATAGCCTGCTTCCCCAACCAGAATTTTAAATCCTTAATGGTCACGGACTTTTATATCCATAGTGTCAGGCAGAGCCTGAGATACTAAATCCGTACTTACCTTGCTGATAAGGTCACTAAGCATCCTAAACAATGAGTGTTTGATACTGGAAAACCAACAGCAAAGGTCAGTGGCCTATTGTCATTATCACAAATTAATAAGCCTAACAGGCAGAGTGCCATGCGAAATGGGAGACAGGCTCTCTCCTCCATTTAAAGAAGGAACCAACAATTTTGGTATGAACAGGCAAGAGAACAACAGAATGCTAGCCATGTTCACACATTCAGTGCACATAGGCCAGGTGCCAGTAAACATTTTTTGTCAAGGGCCAGATAATATTTTCAGCTTTGTGGGCCATAAGGTCTCTGTTGGAACCACTCAACCGGCCATTATAGCATGAAAGCAGCCATAGGTATTATGTAATTAAATGGGCATAGCTGTGTTCCAGTAAAAACCTATTTATTGACACTGAAATTTGAATTTCATGTACTTTTCACATGTCACAAAATGTGATTCTTCTTTCTTTTTCAAGTTTATTTATTTATTTTGAGAGAGAGAGAGACAGAGAGAGAGAGCAGGTGGTGGAGGGGCAGAGAGAGAGGGGCAGAGACAATCTCAAGCAGGCTGCACACAGGTAGCACAGATGTGGGGCTCAAAATCACCAACTGTGAGATCCTGACCTGAGCCGAAACCAAGAGTGGGATGCTCAACCAACTGAGCTACTCAGGCACTCCTGATTTTTCTTTTGATTTTTTTCCCCAACCATTTAAAATATAAAAACTAGGGCGCCTGGGTGGCTCAGTCAGTTAAGCGTCCAAATCTTGGTTTCGGCTCGGGTCAGGATCTCACAGTTCGTGAGATCAAGCCCTGCATTGGGCTCTGCACTGACAGGGCAGAGCCCACTTGGGGTTCTCTCTCTCTCTCTCTCTCTCCCCCCTGCCTCTGCTCCTCCCCTGCTCACGTGCTCTCTTGCTCTAACAAAATAAATAAATAAACTTTATAAATAAAATGTAAAAAGTATGCTTAGCTCATGGACCGTATGAAAACAAGCAAGCAGAGGGACAGATGTGGGCAGTAGATCCTTAGTTTGCTGTCCCTGACGTAGAAGTGTGTGGGTGTTTGCTGAGGCAGTCACTCAGCAGTGGATGTTTACTATTTTTTTTTACTTGAGTAGAGTTGGCACACAATGTTACCTTAGTTTCAGGTGTACAGCTTACTGATTTGACAAGTTTAAACATTATGCTGTGTTCACCACAAGTACAGCTACCCTCTGTCCCATTACGTCACTATTACAATATCAAAGTAGGACCTAGGGGAATCCATGACCCCTGTCCAGTCAGCCAGGACAGATTTCCAAGGGGATTTAGTCAAGACAATATAATAAGAATCAGACAGCTGTGTGGTGCTTTAAAGTATGAGGCATTGTCATATCATGCACATTTGCTTTCAGATCAAAAATTGACCAAGATATGTGGTCAAACCAACCACGTATCTTTAAGATATGTGTCTTTTCCAGTGTGCCCTGGGTCCTCTGTGATACTAACAGTTGTGTAAATGAAGAAAATGAGAGAGTTTAAAATCAAGGCTGAGCTGGATTCCAGCTCACATGGATAGTGGGCACGGGGGCAGAGGCTTCCCGCTGCTCACGGAGGAGTAAAGATGTGACCAGGCTCTGCTCTTCTCACTACCTCCTCCGAATGTTTCACCGTCGCGCCTGGTGCTGCCTCCTCTAAGGTCTTTTCATGTAAGCAAGTGACTTCATGTTAAGCAAGTCCCTTTAAAAGTATTCAAAAGGGGAATTGTGCTCAGGGAGAATCATCTCCTCAGTACCTCCAGCAACTCTTCTGGGCTTGAAATGGTTAGAGAAATAGGAAGTGTTTGGGCCATAAGAGATCTCTTGGGAAAAGGCTGTTAGCACTTTTCTACTAAAATGTTTAACTGAAAAACTCATTCAAATGAACTGTCTAGACCACCTTCCTTGATGATATCTTTGCTGACTCAAAGCAAACTTTTTCAGTTGATTCTTAAGATGCCCCCAAAGTTGCATGGTGACAAACTTACAAATTTTTCTTCCCTCCTTCCGTCCCTCCCCCCTCCTTTTGCCTTCCTTCCTTCTGCTTGTTGTGGAAAAATATACATAAAATTTACTACTTTGATCATTTTGAAGTGTACAGTTCTGTGACATTAAGTACATTCACATGGTAGTGTGACCTTCACCACCATCCATCCCCAGAATTTGTTTCATCTTCCCAATCTGGAACTCTCTACCTATTAAACAGCAACTGTCCTCCCTCCCTCCCTTCCTTCTTTCTTTCATTGTATTTTTTTCTCTTTTATTAATTTTTGAAGGTCACATTTAGTGGAGCACTATTCATAGTGAAGACAAATTCAAAAGCATTGAATTTGAAAAGATGTCTGAGGGGCACCTGGGTGGCTCAGTCAGTAAGCTTCTGACTTCAGCTCCGGTCATGATCTCACAGTTTGTGAGTTTGAGCCCTGCATTGGACTCTGCACTGACAGCTCAGATCCTGGAGGCTGCTTCAGATTCTGTGTGTCCCTCTCTCTCTGCCCTTCCCCCACTCACACTCTGTCTCTCTCTCTCAAAATAAAATAAACATTAAAAGAAAAATTTGGAAAGATGTCTGAGTTTGAGCCCTGGCTCTTCTAATTGTCAACTGTGTGACTTTGGGCAAATCACTCTATAGGTCTCAGTTTTCTGATCTGTAAAATGGGGATAAGGGTATTTACTTTTAAGATATCATATAGGACTATTGTAACTTTTGAAATGGTGAAATGAAATAATGTGTTGGCTTCTTTTTGAAATGTTAGAATTCCTAGTCAAAAGAGTGAATGTAATTAGCATGACTGTTATTTAAAGTTCATAAGGTTGCTGAGAGGATGTTGAAATCTCAACCAGTTGATAATCAGTGGACAGTCCTTTCTTTTCATGAAATGCAGTAGCCTTTCATTTAGATAGTGCTTCTGGTTTTCAAAGTGCTTTTGAAACACCTCATTTAGCCCCTCCTTACAGTGAGCAAGGTTGATATCATTAGTTCCATTTCACAGATGAAGTAAACAGAGATCTGAAAATCTCATAGTTTAAGATCTGGACTCAGGACCTCTGTTCAAACCCTGGCTCTGTCACTTGGTAGCTGTGTCGCCTCGGGTGACTTACTTCACTTTTTGTGCCTCAGTTTCTCCACCTGTAAGTAGAGGATGACAGCAGTAGTACCTACTTCCTTACACTGATATAAGAGATTCAGAAAGTTAATCCGCGATAAGTGTTTAGAGCTATACCCTGAACATAGTGCTGTATAAGTTTTTCTTAAATAAAAATAAATAACATTAAAGTAAAGAAAAGGAAACTGAGACAGCACGCTATGCAAAAATAGCTAATTATCGAAGTGGATGTAGAATGCAGGGCTCCCAGTCTCCATCCCGTCCCTCTCTCTCTCTGTGGTGGGCTCCTTCACCACACGGGTATAACTCTCTAACACTGCCAGGATCAACCTTCTGGGCCAGGGGACCCAATAAGCTACAAAGCTGAGTCAACATTTCACCACGTACAAAGCCTCTCACAAAAGGTTATTTAAATATAGTGCTGTTAAATTTTTATAATTAGACACAATGACTCATGTGCCATGATGGTATTTTTGAGCTTTAATAATTCTTATTTAAAAAAAAAAGAGGGGTGCCTGGGTGGCTCAGTTGGTTGAGTGTCTGACTCTTCATTTCGGCTCAGATCATGATCTCATAGTTCCTGAATCTGAGCCCCACATCAGGCTCTGTGCTGACAGCACAGAGCCTGCTTGGGATCTTCTCTTCCTCTCTCTGTTCCTCACCCACTTGTGCTCTCTCTCTCTCTTTCTCAAAATAAATAAATAAACTTAATACAAAATTTTTTTCATTAAAAAATTTTTTTTTAATTTTTTAAATTCTATTTTTATCTCCAATAATTTGAAGTATACTTAAAAACTAATAATGTCCCTGATATTTCACTTTTTGTATATGTGCTTGAGAAACTGACAGGACCGGGAGAGGAATTTACATATCGGTCACTATTGGTGGCATACCCATATCCCTTGCACTCCCTGGAGGTCACTTACACAGCTGGGTTGGCTGTTTCTCTCTGAGTGAGAGTGATATCTGGCCATGGGAAGGTTTGGGGCAGGGGGAGCACTCCAGAGTTAACACTAGAAGACCATCCTCAACCAGAGAGGGATGGGAATCAATGGGAAACACCTCAGCTTCCTCACCCCTTGGTGGCACAGTTCTGGAATGTGCTCACCAGTCTCTCAAGGGGTCCCCAGCAGGCCTGTGCTCCAGTTGCCCGGAGTGGCACTCGTTATTGGCTTCCATTCCCTCCCTGTCCCACTTCCCTATTCCCTCCCTGTGCTTCCTGGGATCCCCTCCCAAACAAACTACTTGCGCCTAAATCCCCGTCTTAGGGTCTGTTTGGGGGTGAATGACAATTTAGGAAGACAATTTATTACCCCGAATCTACTTCACCTTCTACCCTAGAGCATGGGTGATTTTTCTCTGGCTTTGTGATTTTTCCCCACTCTCTGCTCTCTTTTGTGTTACTCAGTAGAGTAAATGCAGGTTATGTCTAACTACAGTTTGCAAGTGAGATTTATAAACATTGTTCAAACTTTTTGGCTCATAAATTGCTGAAAAAGTCTAACAAGTTATAAATATATGTTCTTCCATCCATAACATTTTTGAGGAATGGCCTCTGAACAACTTGTGCCAGGATGTTTGCACACCTACTGAAATCTAACTGGGTTACTGCTCCTTGGTCAGTTTAAACATATCCACTGGCAACTGTAATATTTCATCCTGCTTCCACCCCTTCTGACGGATTCCCTTACAGGATTAGCCCTGAGCTTCGGAATTGGTCATCCTGCTGAACCCGCTTTGGGCCCAAGGGTCAATAGTTGCCCAACTGCTTCTGCCAGAGAAGTCCAGTAATTGTCTGCTTCTCTCTTTCATTTTATACTTCAGCTTCTCCATCCCCCATATGCCAACAGTACCTGCCCTTCCGAACCTTTCCCACGACAGCGCCTCTTCCCCAGCCTAGTGCCAGCCTCTGGATTGTAGAGCTTCCCTGACGCCGTTTTCAGCTTGGTTCCAAAGTCTCATTCGGATGGCCTCTTTAGGCCCTGAGGTCTCTGAGTTTATGAGAGAGCTCGGACCTCACTCTAGGCGCAGGCCACAGGGAATGTCAGGGTGTGTATACGGCAGTGAAAGAGTCCCGAGATTCAGTGTCACAGACTCAAGGAAGAAAGGACTTTTGTGCCTGTCTGGAAACACGGTGCTTTCACCATGGACGCAGTAGGTAGGGAACAGACATTCTAATCATTTCCTTGCTTTTCTCCCTTAATTTCAATGCCAGCAAAAAGGAGCAGAATTTGCTACCCCAAAATGTGCCTCTTTGGCATGAGGATTATTTTAGGCAGATTATTTAAGAAACAGCAGGCACAGGACAAGCTCTGAAAACCCTAATCAAAGTTATCCTTTTGGTAAGAGACATTTCCATTTATAAAGGAAATTTCCATCTGTAAGGGTGTCTCTGTCTTTGTACCAGGGAGAGGATGACTCTAAATCTCTAGGAGCTCCTATCTCCTATGGAGAAGGCCAAGATTTAGATCTGCATGACAATCTTACTCTTGTTTACTATACTTTTCCTGGTTAACCTCCCATACCTGTTCCCCCATCTTCCTTTGCCTTTAACTGGAAATGGTATTTAAGATGGAGGCTTGGGTCATTTGGGGGAGTTACTCCATTTCCCTGGGCCTCTCCTATGGGTATAGGAAGCATATAGGATATTAAACTTCTATTTGTTTTTCTCCTATTAAATTGTCTTTTGTTATGGGGGAGTGGGTGGGTCTCGGCCAAGAACCTAGAACAGCAGAGAGAAAATTATTTTTCCTCCTCTACACCAGAAAGCCCAGGCTGCCTGGTCAACCACAGGATCATCATGATAGGAAGAAGCCTGCGTGGGCTCAAATCTTGTCTTCAATGCTTGGCACTAATGGCCTTGGAAAAGTTACTTTGCCTCAGTTTCTTCATCTGTAAAAGAACAATAATATTAGTACCTACTATAGAGAATTGTTATGAAGATAAAACAGTGATAATTTAAACAAAGCTCATAACATAGTTACCTGATCCATAGTAAGTCTCCCACAAGTTTTAGCTACTGTTGTTAACAGAATCAATCTAATTGAAACCCAGGTACACAATACTCTTCCTCTTCAATCTGTTGCAAGAGAGAACTTCCCACATGGTAGTTGCAAAGTAAGCCTTTGAAGAAGTAAATAGAAGTGTGGCTGCCTGCAGCCCTTGCCCCTCCAGTGGCTCCTCCATCTGCTGGAGGAATAAACAAAACTTGTTTATTGGAATAAACAAAAGAGATCCTTCTTTCTACAATCAGAGGTCGGACTTTCCATGCGGGGAAAGTGATCGCATTGACGTCAAGCCAAACTACAGAGGGAATGACTGCTATGCACGCCCCTCCCCAAAGCAGGGTTTGCTCTCAGGGAAACCATATGTGCCTACAGGGAAAGAACACAATAGAGGGGGAATTGCAGTTCATAAACTTCAGGACTTTACTCAGAGATGGACCTGTGTGGATCCACGATCTGTGTCTTGATCTTCTCTGAAGAAAATGAGAAAAAGAAAAAGTATGACTACACTTTATAATATGGATCATGACCCTCTGCCTTCACCTGAGTTTAAAGCTCGCTTCCTCCCAGGGCAAGGAGAGAAGTCTCAGCTGCTGACTCTTAGAAAACTCCCTGAAACATCTGCTAAATTTTCCGGAAAGTATCTTATTGGATAACGGACCACAAAGTGGGGTTCATGCCCTCTAGGAGAGGTGCAACCTGATCTAACAGGTAAGGAGGAAAGCTTCAAAACTTATATTTATATTGATTTTTTATTTAAAAGAAAAGATGAACTAAATATTGGTAATATGTAGTGTCCAAACTGAGGCTCACTCTCTCCCCGAGTCCACATCAGAGGATCCCTTATCACGTGCAGCTCGGGTGGCAGGAGAACAGGTCCCACCATACAGAAGGCTCAACAGTGGCACCCTATTCTTCCCTGCACTTTCAGGTTTCGGAGAGGTTTGGCAGATTGCTGTGTATTTTGTTTTGTTTTGTTTTTTTGTATGATCTAGTTTTAATTAAACTAACCTCCCCAAATGGACAAGTGACCTAAAAATATTCCCACAGAACAAAACAGAGCAAAACAAAACCCCACAGATTATAGATGATACTAAAATTGCAAGCCCAAGAGAACAATATGAATATAACAAAAAAGACAATTCCCTCATTCCTAGTATAGGCACTAATCAGACATGACACATTCAGTCACATTATAATTATAATAAAGTTTTTCTGATGACAAAAGGGCTTATAGTCAATAAAATATATAACATGTTGTTTTAAAATTGTTATTTTACTCTTTTATCTTTTTTAAAATTCTGTATTTTAGCATGTTTTCTCCCTTGTTTATGAACTCTGTATAATACCCACCCACATTCAACAATTAGCATTCCCTAGACATTGTTCTTGCTCTCCAGTGTGAGACATACACATATTTGTTTGTTTTGTTTTATTTTGTTGAATTCTGGAAAGTAAGGTACAAATATCCTGACCTTTCACTCCTATTTCAGTGTGTTTCCTAAGAACACGGACACTCTTCTGCACAACCCCAATTCCATTATCACACCTACTGAAATTAACAATAATTCATTAATAGAATCTAATATGTAATCATATTTCCCACATTTTCCAAAAAAATGTAATTTATTACCTTTTTTTAAAAAAATCCAGGATCAAATTATGGTATATACATTGCATTGGGTTGTTATATTTTGTTTTTCTGGTGTCGTTGAGATATAATTGACACATAACATTGTATAAGTTTAAGAGGCATAACATAATGATTTGCTGTATGTATATATTGTGAAAAGGATTACTTATTATACCTCTTTAATCTCCTTTGAGGTATAACAATAACTCCCCTATATTCTTCTAAAAAATGATGTGGACTGTTTTGATGACTCTAAGCCAGTTATCTTGTAGAATGTGCCAGAACTGGATTTGTCTGATTGTTTCTTCATATATAGATTCAGATTAAAAATTTGGAGCAAGACAACTGCATTGGCAATGTTGTGTTTATCCCATTGCATTATATCAGGAGGCACATGATCTCAGATGGTCCCATTATTGGTGATGCTAAATTAAATCAGGGCCAAATTATGAATTTCATGGGCCCTTGGTATTTTTACCTTTATAGGACCCTTTCTCCGCAAAAAAAAAAATTAAGAATTCTATTTTATAATTATTTCAGCATAAAGATAAATATAATCCAAGATGCATTGTATTCATTTTTTTCTTCTGGTTTTTAAAAGAAATTAAAACACTTTTCTAAACTCCTACAAGTATCATGGGCCCTAGACCTTGTGCCTACTTGGACTATCAGAGAAGCTTACTCTGGATTTGACCACTTGGTTAAAGGGGTGACTTTTGGAGCTCCCCAACATAAAGGTACATTTTCCTCTTTGTGGGTAGATAGTAGTCTATAAGGAGACTCTTTGAGACTATGTGAACATCCTATTCCCCTAAAACCTCTTCCTCAGCAGTTTAATCACTTTTGCCAGAATCATTGAAGGTTGTGGTTATGATCTTCTTTTAAGGGATGAGAATATTGAAGTGCAAAGAGCCCATGATTTGTCCAAGACCGTAAATCTAGTTGGTAGAATCACCATTAGGAAGCCCTGCTCCCAAGTCCACATTAGAGCCCAGAGAAGACTGGAGTATATTAAGAAGTAGTGAAAAGAGCATTGGAGTTATTTGGCCTGGAGAGAAGAACAGGAAAGAATAACTGTAATCTGTTACACACTTAAAGATAATGGCTGGATGGGCACCAAGGATCAGCAAGTTCTCCATTTGCAAAAATCCTCAAAGAGAGAGAAGATTCCATGACTCTGGATTATAGTCATTTTACAAGTCAGCTAATAATTGCCTCACATTTCTTCAGAAAAGTCCCTGGTGTTATTCTCAGGAGAAAATAGAACCAATGTTTAATACTCTTGTCAAATCTGATTAGGTATTAGGATTCTAATTTAAATGCTGACGATGTGCCAATTACCTAGAGACCGTTTAATTACTTTAGTTTTCTCTTCACCTCAGTCCGCCACAGGTAGTGTGCATCAGGAGTGTTGAAAATAGTGTTGTTCAACAACTCCTACAGACCTCAATAGGTAATTACAAATGAAGGCTGAAATGCTGGGTCCCTAAAAATAAAGTGCCCATATTTGAATAAAAGACATACTTTTCTGTGGGCAAAGGTTTCCAACCTGGATGTGGGAGCTGGCTACTTCTACTTGCAAAAATCTCTTTGAGACATTACTCTCATTCCACAGAATGTTTTTGACCTTTCCAATGTTTGCATAGGAAAAATGGTGCACAGATGTTTTCAGGAGCGGGAAGCAATTGTCTTGAGGCCCATGGTATCAGGAGTGAATCTGTCAGTCTGTGGAAGAATGAATTTTACTAAGTATGTAAAAGTGAATCTACTCTCATTTTTGAGAAGTTGGAAATAAGAGACACACCTGCAAGACACATATTATTATCAATTAATTAGCAAGTATGCACTGAGCCTCTGCTTTGAAGTAAGTGGCATGCAGAACAAGGGACCTGGAACATTTTTAGTGACACAGAAGGAAGAGAAGAGAAAAAGATGTTCTAACCTCAGGACATTTATTAGAAAGTCAGGTAGAAAAGACATACCCACGGAAAGCTAGCAAACAATTCAAGATGGTGCATAGCAAGCATTATGTGAAAGGAATCAATAATCCTGTCATGAAATTAGGTTAGGAGAAAGAACAGGAATCATGGAAGCCTAGATTGGGCAGCAAAATCTTTATCAAGATGATACTTATCAACTGGAATTTGAAAGGACAGGATTCAGATGTATGGAGACTCTGGGATTGGGCAGAAAGAAAGGAGGAAGGCAGGAAAGCAGTGGAGACTTTAGGAACAGACCATGGACTAGTCTATCTCTTGGGTACAATTAAAGTTGACAGCTCATTCTCTCAGAGGGCAGTAAGTAGGGGGTGATGTATGCTAAACGATACTGGAAATAAATCTGATGATAACTTTATTTTTTTTTTTAATTTTTGTTTATGTTTATTCATCTTTGAAAGACAGAGACAGAGCACAAGCAGGGGTGGGATGCAGAGAGAGGGGGACAAAGATTCTGAAACAGGCTCCAGGCTCTGAGCTGTCAGCACAGAGCCCGATGTGGGGCTCGAACTCACAAACTGCGAGATCATGACCTGAGCCTAAGTCGGATGCTCAACCGACTGAGCCACCCAGGCACCCCTGATGATAACTTTAAATGTCCTTCATGTCTAACTGTTCTAGATAAGGCTCTTTTGTTGACAAAGAACAGAAGCCACTCAGACTAACTCAGGGGAAAAGGGAATGGGAGAATTGTAAGATTGTAACAGGAGACCTCTCGTACATTCCAAAGCAGTTCATGTGCCAGAAACCAAGGACCCTCTGTTTGACTTAGGGCCACATCATCTCAGCTTCTGCTTTTATGTCTGGCTCTTTCTTTCTCTTTCAGTCTACCTATGCTGCTCGTTCATCTTGCACACGGTTAAAATATGCCCAATCCCTTCCCTGGCATCAAAATCTTTTATTTCCAGCATCTGTTATTGACTACATGACTACATCCTCTCATTTTTTTCAGTTTAAATGCTCAAGAGAAAGAGAGGCTCTTTAGTAGCTGGACAGGCAGTTCACTGGCTGCTTTAGATTAAGTAGCCACCCCAGTCCAACCAGCCATCACTCCTAAACAAGAACCCCCCCCCCCCAGTGGTGTCTCCTGTCTAAACCAGAAGAAGAAATAGACTGATATGTTCCATGTTCTAGAAAACCATTAGACTTCCAGGGAACATTTGGTGTGTTCCAGACGCATTAGGGAAACCTCTGCTGTTTCTCTGCTTCTAAGAAGGATTTACCCAAAGCTTTCTTCTAAAAGAGCTGTGACACCCTGAAAGGAGTTGGTCCTCAATTGAATGCTGATTCCACCACCTCTAACAGTGAACTTCGGTTTGTCCCCTGTAGAATGAGGATAATAGCACCTATCTGTTGTCTGGAATGTAAGTGAGATAATGTAGATGGTATTCTCTGCTTGGCACATAGCAAGAGCTTAGTAAATGGGATTTCTTTAATTACTGTGATAATTTATGAATATTCTAAAACTGAAAATTGCGGTGCATTTTTACTTATTTAAAAAAAATTGTTTTTAGGTTTATTTATTTATTTTGAGAGAGACAGAGTGTGAATCAGAGAGGGGCAGAGAGAGAGGGAGACCGAGAATCCCAAGCAGGCTCCAGGCCCCGTGCTGCCCGCACAGAGCCCTACACAGGGCTTGAACTCACAAAACCATGAGATCATGACCTGAGCTGAAACCAACTGAGCCACCCAGGCACCCCTTTACTTATTTTTTCCCCCTGATAATGATTTATTTTTTCTACCTGGATACAAGAACTCTTTTTATAACCTTGAAGTTTATAAATTTGCCACAGTATATCTCAGTGTGGAGCTTTCTTTTTTTTTTTTTAATATAATTTATTGTCAAATTGGCAACATACAGCATATACAGTGTGCTCCTGGTTTTGGGGGTAGATTCCTGTGATTCATCGCTTACATACAACACCCAGTGCTCATTGCAACAAGTGCCCTCCTCAATGCCCGTCACCCATTTTCCCCTCTCCCCCGCCCCCCATCAACACTCAGTTGGTTCTCTGTATTTAAGAGTCTCTTATGGTTTGCCTCCCTCCCTCTCTGTAACTATTTTTTCCCCTTCCCTTCCCCCATGGTCTTCTGTTAAGTCCCTTTACTTGTTTTTTAATTGTACAAGTGAAATATGAACGTATCTGGATATTTAAAAGCAATTCCTCGGGGTGCCTGGGTGGCGCAGTCGGTTAAGCGTCCGACTTCAGCCAGGTCACGATCTCGCGGTCCGTGGGTTCGAGCCCCGCGTCGGGCTCTGGGCTGATGGCTCAGAGCCTGGAGCCTGTTTCCGATTCTGTGTCTCCCTCTCTCTCTGCCCCTCCCCCGTTCATGCTCTGTCTCTCTCTGTCCCAAAAATAAATAAACGTTGAAAAAAAAATTAAAAAAAAAAATTAAAAGCAATTCCTCGACATTATAGTATTTCACTGTAAATATACTCATGGTAAATATTTTAAGGCATGTTTTTAATACAGTCTTTCTAAAACCACAGAACTGCAATGCCATTATTGCACCCAGTATATTAAAAATAACTCCTTAATATCACCAGTACTAAATCTGAATGATTTTCTGATTTGATTTTCCTCAATAGTCTCAAAAATATCTTTTTATGGTTGTTTGGTTTGAATCAAAATCTAAAAGGAGTCTACACTTTGCACTGAATTGATATGTATGACACATCTCAGTAGGTCTATAACCATTTTCCCTCCTTTTTTAAAAACTTTTTTCTCCCTCCTTTTTTATGCCATATATTTGTTGAAAAAAAAAATGGAGTCATTCCTACAGAATTTTCCAATTCAGGATTGGACTGTATCTTCATGGCATCATTTAGCAGATTCTTTTATCTTCATATTTCCTGAAAACTGGTATATAGATCTAGAAGCTTATTTAGATTTAGATTCAAACTATTTTTCTGGCAAAACTATAAAAGTAATGCTTTTATACTATCTTTTATGTTTAAAAGTTATGAATTTGAAATAGCAGCTCAACAGTTCCCATGGCATTTTGTACTTAGGAGTATAAGATTCTCAAGAGGGAAGGAGGTAAGCCATTCACTCTGTTTTCTGCCTCATGCAGGAGTGAGTCAGCTTCACTTCACTTGGAGTAACTTAGATTACTACTTTATCTCTAATTGATTTATTAGAGATATCTTTGGCTAGAGATGTTCATGTACCTTTAAAGATATTAATTCCTTACCTACATACTAGGAATAAAAATGTTTGAGATGAACAGTAACTAGAGAAAGTGCCAGAAGAAAATTGAACGTCCTTTGAAGTTTTTATGTTAGTGTGTTAATTGTTTACAATGAACTAATTTATGGATGGAAAAGCAAACCCAGGTACACTAAAGTGGGGCTATAGTATTGTTCTAGAATGCTGGGGATGTCCATTAAGTAAGAGCCCTCTCTTTTCTACCTGAGCTGGGAAGAGAGAGCTAGATAAAGAAATAGAGAATGATAAAAATAATTGCTTCTATGCCGGATAAAGCTGTTTGGAGATTGTGACTTAGGTCCACAGCAATAATGAACTTGCAAACACCTGATCTCCTATATTACATGTGCCATTTCCCTAGTCAGGGGCAATTAGACAACCATGGGCCTCTCTGAGCCCAGAGTACATGCCAGGTTCTTTTTCTCAAACTCACCTCTTAATAACTCACTCCCCTTTCCCTGGAGGGAGGCAGAAAGTGAATGAGGAATCAGGATGCAGCAAAGAGTGGTAACCCAACGGGAGCTTAATCAACATGGAAGCAAGTGGAAATAAGTGTTTCCCCCATCACCGAAGTCTATCATACGAGTATCAGTGGTAGAACCAGTTTTAACACAGCATTTTCAGCAATGAACACCCTCACATTTAGTTGGTCCCAATTCACATCAACTTCCACACTATAGCAGCTCATGTGCTAGGTGTTGTGTTGTATGGGGAGTTGTGGCAGATATTGAGTTGCTCTGCTCAGACCTCCCTTGAACAAAAGATTCACTACTCAGCTTCAGGGACGTAGTTATCTGATGGCCTGTGGCTGTCAGTCCCTTCAGGGTCCACTTCAGCTTTCAAGCTATGGTCATGCTCTTCGTGGACAGTTCCCACCCAGTGACTATACCAGAGAGTAACCGAGGTCACACTCCTTTTGGGTGGCCCCAGCCCATGACTAGGCAAGGTGGTGATACAAGGGCCTGGCAATTTCTACCCAAGACAGGACTTCTCCACTGGACTATCTTTGGTACCATTAGGCTGGCATAGGGTGACCAGCTGTCACGGTTTGCTGGGACTGAGAGATTTCCTAGGATGTAGGATGTTCAATGCTAAAGCTGGGAAATTTCCAGACAAATTAGGATGGTTGGTCACTTTCACTGGTGTAGACCTTGTCAGGTCTTCATTGGGGTCTGACAGCTACCCCCCATCTAATCTTGCTTCCTTCCCTTTTGCCTTTCACAGGTAAGACTCCCCACTAAACCTCTTATCCTTCTGGTTTCCTCTCAATGTCTGCTTCCCAGAGCATTCAGCCCAAGTCCGGGGCACATATAGCACAGAAACCAGGAGGAACCTAAATACTGCAAGAGGGCAGGGGAAAGATTAATTTGACACTTACAGGGATGTTTCTGGTATAACATTTTCAGTGGGCTATTTGTTCTGCACCCTTTGAAAAAGAGAAGAGGCATGTGTAAATACTCAATGACTTCAGGTTCCCTGAACTGCACTCGAATACTCAAAATGAAGGCTTTGCCAAAAAAGGACTCAAACTCCTTGTCCCTGTGTCCTTCTTTAAACATGCTTGCTATTAATTTCTGTGAGTTAAGAAAAATGAAAGGAGTTTCAGCTTTTCTGAGAAGTGTTCTTAAAATCAAGAGAGATTGTGGGTGAAGAAACAAGAACGCATCCTTCAGAGCCAGGACTAGGATAAGGAAAGCAATGTGCTCAGGGTATAACATTTAGGGAGGCACTCACTGTCATGGTAGTAGGAGTTCAGAGTCAGCACTTGCATGAACCTGAGCGTGAGCGCTTCCTTAAATATTGCACCCAGTTGCCTGGCTTGCCCCATCCTTGGGGCATCCATAATAATATTAGCCAACTTACACAGAACATTCCATCTTTCCTGCCCCAGGTACAAAGCCATCGTCCGGCCGATGGATATCCAGGCCTCTCATGCTCTGATGAAGATCTGCCTCAAAGCTGCATTGATCTGGGTTATCTCCATGCTTCTGGCAATCCCGGAGGCTGTGTTTTCTGATCTACATCCCTTTCATGAGGAAAGCACCAACCAGACCTTCATTAGCTGCGCTCCGTACCCACATTCTAATGAGCTGCACCCTAAAATTCACTCCATGGCTTCCTTCCTGGTCTTCTACATCATCCCACTGTCGATTATCTCTGTCTACTACTACTTCATTGCTAAAAATCTGATCCAGAGCGCTTACAATCTGCCTGTGGAAGGGAATATACATGTCAAGAAGCAGGTAGGTGCTGAGGATTGATTCATTTCCTCCTTAAGGATCTGATCCCTTTTGGACTCCACTGACAAGCACACCTGATTCTGCAATTAGAGGAGGTGGGTGATCTGCGGCCAGATGGTAAATGGAAACTCCTAGCCACAGAAGCCTAGGTTTTCAGGTGTTTTTTATAATCTTGTTCTCTTATTAAAGACCTAAGCTAGGGAGGTATTGAGAATCTGGAAGATTTGAAGTATGGGTTTCCTTTTGAGGAATATCTGAAGAAGTGTTGTTGGTAACAAAATAACGTGTTAAGGCCCATAGAGATGTGACTTCTTTAAATTCCAATCACATTGTTTGGATAGGAAGAGTGTCACCACATGGGGACAAAGCAGAGGGAGCGGGGGAAAAGGAGCTGGTTGAAGAAAAAGAAGTCGTTGGACTAAGATAGGCTCACATTGATTTGGGTTCTTATCCAGACTTCATGACTTAACTCACTTACCTTCTCTGAGCCTCAGTTCCCTTACCCATGATACAGGGTGATAACCCACATATTGTAAGGCTGGAAGATTAAAAGACAGAGCATATATATGACCTGGAGTGCCCAGAATGCAGAATGCCCTCCACATGTGTTAGATTCCCTTCCCTGTCCCCCATAATCCTACAGAATTTCAGATTTGAGGTATGAATAGTAGAAACCAGGGACTCTGGCTTTACCCTCTTTGTCAGTTCTTGCTTTCTAGTCCAAATGTAGATCTTGTGGCATTTATGATGCAAAAGCAGAAAGACTCCCCATCCATTTAAATGTACCGCTGACTCGGTGGCTTCACCCTTTAAAGTGTTGTTGTTGTTGTTGTTGTTGTTGTTTTGCCTCAATTATGAGGAGAGAGTGGCAGTTCTCAGTGAAACTGTCTCCATATTTGAAAGGCCTCTCAATAGTGAACATCCATTGTACCTCTGGTTCTTTAATGAGAACGACGTTTCCCCCTGCAGTGGTACCAGAGGGTGTTGGGAGCAAACGATCCTCAGCCCACTTTGTCTAAGAACCTCCCTATATTAGTATAGCCCAGAAATAAGTTGAAACTAAAAATAATAATAATAGGAAGTTATTTTGATTTGGCCAATGAGGAAGAACAAAGCTGGCTGCTCTTTTGAGCATCAGGGGGAATAAGAAATTATTAACTGTGGAGCCCAGAAAGACATGAAGTCATATGGCCGATAAACGGCACCAGAGCTCTCTGGAGGAAAAAGAGGTCACTTACTAGAATTTCATTGAGCAATCCATTCAAGCATGTAATCAACTTTGTTTAAAGATCTGTTCTCAGTGGCACGTTCTAACTACATTCTACCTCATGGATTTCTGCTTCCTGGCTTTTTCATGTCTGTGTTTCTGACTCCCCCCTCCCCATACACACCCTTTTTCCATCTGTTTCTGTTGCTTTTCTCCCATTTTATTGGATTCTCTCTTGTCCCCTTTCTCCCACTGAACCCTTTTCTGTGGCTTTGTGAGCTCATCTATTCCCATAATTCTTTTTCCCTGTTTTTTTCTTTTCTCTGTCTGAATCTTTGTCGCTCTGCATCCATCCAACACTGTCCCTTGGTCCCTCTGGCTCTGTGCGTGACTCTCTCCTTAGATCGAATCCCGGAAGCGCCTCGCCAAGACAGTGCTGGTGTTTGTGGGCCTCTTTGCCTTCTGCTGGCTCCCCAACCACATCATCTACCTGTACCGCTCCTACCACTACTCGGAGGTGGACACCTCCATGCTCCACTTCATCACCAGCATCTGTGCCCGCCTCCTGGCCTTCACCAACTCCTGTGTGAACCCTTTTGCCCTCTACCTGCTGAGCAAGAGTTTCAGGAAACAATTCAACACCCAGCTCCTCTGTTGCCGCCCTGGCCTGTTGACCCGCTCTCACAGCACCGGCAGAAGTACCACCTGCATGACCTCCTTCAAGAGTACCAACCCCTCTGTGGCCACCTTCAGCCTCATCAACGGAAACATCTGTCATGAAGGGTATGTTTAGGCTGATCCTTGACCCTGTCCCCCTAGGGGCCCCTAGTTGTGCTTTATGGCTAGGAAAGAACCCTCACACCTGTTGTTGTCTCTGTACCCTCCAAAGACCCTTTGGAAGGCTCATGACTGGTATAGGCAGGTTGCAGAGAGGCCCAAATGGATTGCTCTTAGGTTTGAAAGGCCCGTCAAGATTTGTATTTTCCATTTCAACTTGTGAATGCTTCTTCTGATGTAGAGCAAACTTTCCGTATTTTAGAAAAGGGAACAAATAAGAAAGTATTATTTTAAGCATCAAGCCCTGATATACAGTTATGGCCAATTAAGTCACAGAAACTACATGAACAAATAGATTTATATAGCAGAAAAATTACACGTTAAATGTCCACTTTGTGAAAGACTTCACCTTGTCATTTCTTTAAGCAGAAACTAGTGCTTTAAAAATATGATTTGAGTGATTTTTCAGGAACGTTTATGATCACAAACCAAGGAACTGTTTTTTTACACTTGTAACCTGAAAGTCAGCCCTATGAAAAATTCCCATGTATGATGGACCATCCCCAAATTGATAACACTGGAAGCCAGTTTAGGACGAATCCCTGAGTGTTGATTATTTTTAAAAGATGTTACTGGGGACACAGGAGAAACGCTCGACACATCATTTTAAGGCAAAAACACAGCCAGACACATAGACACGTATACAAAGATCCACATGAGGCTGTGGATTGGTATCTTGTGCTCTGAATTCTAACTCAATGGAGATTCTTTTTGCTGTTACCCCATTTCAATCATCCATGGTACACTCCTACCGTAGAAGAGAAATCCTTTTGGGGGAAAATTGATCTTGCTCGCAATTCATCATTTATAAGTGCATAAAGTATAGTATTTATTTTTGGTATACAGGTTTTCAGCCAAACATATTTACTTAGATTTGGCTCTTTGCTCCAGTGAAGCAGTTAGTTCATATGAAAGAAAAAAAAAAAGATCACACCTGAGTGGAAAGAGAAACATGTTTACGTTTAACATATGCTTACCTAAAGTCTGTGAGAGGAAATGAATAAAATTTCAGTAATATGTATTTCTGTTTGAATATGCATAAATAATTTGCAGGGGGCTTAGCATTAAGAATGGATTATAAAACAGCCACAGGTTCATTAACTTTCTATGTAAGAGTAGTATTTATGAAACAGCCCACGTGCAGAAAAGAACTGGACTGAAATATTTTTATTTTCCTGAGTAAAGAGACTTGACTATCCTACTTTAGAAGCCCTGAATCAGGTTTTTCTTGACTCCATGATAGGCCAATTCTGCTGGACTGCAAACACGTTAACCCACTTTCAGATAAATCCAAATTCCGCAAATGTGCCATAATATGTATCCCTTACATCTGAAGACGATTTTCATTCCGGTTTTCTCTGTCCAAGCGAGAAAGAACCGTTGGCTCTCTTTCCCACATGGCACGTACTGAAAGATTTTCATCTCTTGTTACAAGGAAATGCTCACCGTCTGCAGAGCTTGAGAAGTTAGGACCCAGACGGTTGTGAACATCTGTGTTTACAGGTTGTATTAGCTGGAGTGAGACCTCTTCACTTCCTTCCGTGAGCCGCATGCCCTTCTGTACTGTTCCTACCTGTTCTCCTGGGAGCCCATAATGACACTGGACAGTTTGAAGAGCAAGTGTACCAGAAAGAATGAAGATTTTTAGCCGGTCATCCCAGCTTAGTCTCTAGCTATGTAAGCTTGGCTATCAACCCTTCTCTAGACTCATTTTCTCATCTCTAGAATGAGAGGACAGTGCTAAGATCCTTCTCTTGCTGAAATCCTCTGAGTCCTGTCATTGCTTCCAGTTTGGTTTCTAAAGCATTTGTACAGCCAGCCTGCTCACAGGTGCCCCACTTCTGTTACCTTTGCAACAACTCGTCTGGGGAAGTCCTTCAACCAACATCCTACACTCATGTTCATGTTAGTGGAATGGAAGGAGACTAGTCTATTGCTTTCAGGGGCTCCCTGGAATAATTCGTATGAATGGTGTCCCATTAGCTTGTTATGCTGTGGGATTAAAGCTGAAAAACACATAAGAAAACATATTGCTCAATCTCCTCATTATACGAAGGGTACTTTCCCTACTCACCTCTGACCTCCATGCACCTGTTATCTCCAACTACTGCTCCACAACTTTACCCTTGGGTTTCTTCAAAACTTTTGAGTATAAGTGACTTCGTACCTCGTTAGGGGCTACATTGTGTAGCATTCTGGGTACTTGTGTGACTTGTTCAAGCATCTCTGAACTACCTGCCTTCAAAGACATTTTGGGAGTAGGACTCATCCTAATGTCTCCTTCAGGTAACATCATGGCATGGATTTCAGGAGACTGAAATCTAGGTCCAGCTGTGTGTCCTGAGGCAAATCCTGTCACCTCTTTGAGACTTCTAAACAGAAGGGCTGTAGAAGGCGTGTGCCAGCCAACGGCCCAGGACTGGTAAAACTGGGAATCAACAGATGGACGGACGCGAACCTGCTTATTGGGACAGACTTACCCGGGCCCTTCTCCAGGGAAGTCAACTTCTTCTTCCTCCTCAAGACCCTAAAATTCCGGAGAGACCCAAGCCCCCATGTGGTATCACCTCTCTGCTAGGGCAGAGTGTGGCAGGGGCTGGAGCTAAGACATTTCACGCCTGGCTTCCAAAGATAATCACGTTTAGCGCTTATGTCTTTGGTGAGGGGGGAAAAAAATCAATTTTTTCTGTGGAAAACCATCTGTGTTTATTCAATTGACAGACACTACCTTTCAATCTATCTTAAATTGAGCCTCCCTGAGGCAGGCAGCTCAACAGTGATAGATTAAGCAATAAACAAGGCAGCCTGCCCACCATCGGCCGCCGCTGGCAGGGAGGGCACAGCTGCTGTTAGGAGTGATATTCCACAGCAAGATGGTCCTCCCTGCTTGGCGCAGGCGAGGCCCCTCCCTGTCGGTGATGATTCCCCATAAATGTGGATGGCTAAACCCCTTCTTCTGGCTGCCCTCCCCCCCCCCCCCCACTAACCCTGGCCTTCTGCCTCATTAACAAGCCCTCTTGTTTCCCTCTTTGCCACACAATTTGGTTTCATCTTGAAGAATGGAGAAGTGGGGAAGGATGGTAAATACACAGTTTAGAGGCTGCTTCAGATGAACCCGAGCTCAGCTTGTTATGAAAAGGCTCACTGAACAGAAATAAATGAACTTGTCCAAAGGACACGTGCACATTGAAGTTGTAAAGTCTTTGTTTATGCCAAAAGTAGCAGTTGGTTATTGGTTTCAGAGTCAATGCATGTACCAAATGTCTTCTGGTAAGAGAGATGAGCTTTGCTTGGGAACTACGAGTTGAATGACATCCTCAACCTGTGGACTAAAAGGTGGCTAAGTCACTTTCCTGAAAGCTAGATAGGAATGATCGCCCTGGAAACCTGACCACGTGAGAAGTGAGTGAATAGTACACACTTCTGTGGAGGTGAGATGCGAGAGAGGCCGACTTTCTGGACATTTCCGCCCTTCACATCCAGGCCCCGAAGCAGCTGTTGTTAGAGAGTGCCATTGCTAACCCTGGCTTGCTGGGAGGAATGGGGCACATTTTGCACATTTGTCTATGTTTGGCTGCGTTTTCATAAAACAGATGAACAGCTGAAAACAAGACATTATTCTATTCACTCTCCTGGGTCCAGGCTTTGTGTGAGCTATCCAAAGAAACCAAGCCCTAGTTTATCCTGTATGTGATGGTCATTCCTCTCAGCACCCACCTTGACAAAGCTCCGGCAGCCCTCCACCCCCAACACAAACACAACAACTTTAATATCCAGCAACCTCTTACCATAATTTTGGCCTTCAAAGACACCCTTCCTTTAGGTAGGGGCCAAGCGTGAACTCCAGCTCAATATATCCAGAGCAATCAACAAATCACAGAGAACAGACTTTTCTTTTGTGAGACCACGTTAGAAATGCACTCAGTGGAATTTATCTAATTTTTTAAAAAGTTTAACAGCTCCTGGGTTCAAATATTATGTGTCCACGATTAATTTAAAAAAATAATTTGCATTTACCTAGTGTTCGTGGTCTATAAAGCATTTTTATACTCATTGCCTCGTCTAATCTAAGCTGTCCCTGCTGGCCAAAGAGCTGCTTAGCCTCCTTTACTATGGAAATTAGTAAATGACATTTATTGGTGACCATGTGCGATTAAATTAAAAGACCCATGGAACTATGAAGCTGAAGCATGAAATTACAGCTATTGGACCATACTTGACCTACAAAAAGGTGATTTCATATGGTTCAATGAACTCTGATTTCATTTGTACTCATGGACGTTCCCAGTTTACGGGATAGTCTGTGCCTGCAAAGTGAGTCTGTTTAACTTGGCCCAAGGCAGGGAATGATGCCATTGTTGGTTGCACCAGGGAGGCATATTAGCCAGAACAGCATTCCATGTCACACGGAAGTGGAAGCCTAAGATAAGAAGGGACGGGATCATGGGGAGCAAAACCACAAGTCATAGATCACACATTTGTGTGAAACCTTAGTGGAGTTCTATGACTCTAGAAGTGCTGGAAGGGGGCACCTGGGTCGCTCAGTTAAGCGTCCGACTTTTGATTTCAGCTCAGGTCATGATCTCATGGTTTGTGAGTTTGAACCCCGTGTTGGGCCCTGCGCTGACGGTGTGGCACCTACTTGGGGTTCTGTCTCTCCCAATCTCTCTGCCCTTCCCCCTCAAAATAAATAAACTTAAAAAAATGTTATTAGAAGTGCTGGAAAGGAAGGTGCTCGATTTCACCAAGCAGCAATGATGTGCCAAATGCAGTGCTGCGCACATTTCTATTCTTCCTCACAAGCACCTTGACAAGTATTCGGATGATGAAGCTGAAGCTCAGGGAGATCACTTCACCATCCCAAGGTCACACGCCACAGTTGAATGGCAGAGTATTAATGTGGACCTGGATCCCTCTTAAGACAATCCTCTAGCAGCCCTCCACCCCCAACACAAACACAACTTTAATACCCAGCAATCTCTTACCATAACTTTGGCCTTCGAAGACACCCTTTCTTTAGGTAGGGGCCAAGCATGAATTCCAGCTCAATATATCCCATTCCACTGCTCAGCATTGCTTCCCAAATCCAGCCCCATGTGAGAAATTAAGTTCACAGTGACTGATAGATAATCCCATTCCCTACTCTAGCTTTTGTCCAAAGGCCTGAACCACTGAGGAAGTCGAGGACTGTACACCAAGGGCATGGAAGATGTTTCTAAGCACCTAAGGACTCACTGCAGGCAGAGGCTGAAATGTAGCACAGAGTAGGTGGACAAGGAAGTCCCTTAGTTCACTTGCCCCCAGAGACACAATTCGGTGGCAAATGGAAGCCCTGGGAAGAATTTCCCACCTAGTTCTGTGACCGAGTGGAGAAAACCCTTGGCGAAGGGCCATATACAGAGGATCCAGGGGCGCCTGGGTGGCGCAGTCGGTTAAGCGTCCGACTTCAGCCAGGTCACGATCTTGCGGTCCGTGAGTTCGAGCCCCGCGTCGGGCTCTGGGCTGATGGCTCAGAGCCAGGAGCCTGTTTCCGATTCTGTGTCTCCCTCTCTCTCTGCCCCTCCCCCATTCATGCTCTGTCTCTCTCTGTCCCAAAAATAAATAAACGTTGAAAAAAAAAATTAAAAAAAAAATACAGAGGATCCAAGTGAGAACAGTCAATCCAGGCACCTTTCTGTGAAGTGGGATTCGCTGGAGAACAGGTATCAGGAAGGGGTGGAACCCTT
>NW_024420490.1:2248628-2265391 GCF_014898765.1 Herpailurus yagouaroundi
TTGATCCCCCATCACCCCGCCTTCCCCCCTCCCCCCAAAAACCCAGTAAGACATGATAGCAGATGATTTCCCTGAGCCTGGAGACCCAGGCTACGTGAATAGCCTTTAACAGAAAAATGTCTCCTGGACTAAAATCCGAGTTCAGGTATGGACTTAGTGCTCTGTTACAAACCCAGAAACCACTGTCTGCCCATTCAGAGCTCACATTCTGGAAGATAAGATTATTCCTCTTTTGTTCCCTAAATTTAAAATTCATTCCCAGAGCCATAGAATGACATGGAAGGACTTACATAATTTTATGGTCTTTCAAAAGGATCATTTTAATGGGACAGTAAAACTTCACACATTCAACACCTCATTAATTCCCAGACGAGTTTGAAAATTTTGGTATAACTCGAGATTTCAGTGTGCAAGGTACACATATAATTTGGGACTGTTTTGAATCCAAATTTTTCATCAATTTGCTTCAGTTTTAGCTAGTGCTATTGACATATTGATATTGATAATGAATAATATTAAGAAAGTAAAATTGATTTAAAAACAATTTTTTCCCCTCTGTAATCTGGCCTTGACTGATTTGAACATAACCTTTCTTGCATCCAAGTTGGCAGAGTTTGGGGTAATAAAATTTGTTGAAAGGGTTGATTTGGTGAGTTGTAAAAATACATGGCACAAACTTCTTTATGTCATTTTCTGTTTTGTTTTAAATATTAGACTTATATTTTGTAAATTATAATTGTACTTGTTACTATTAACTGTAAATATTTATTGTATCAAAAATGTGCTCTGTGTTAAAGAAGTCAGAACAAATTCCAGGTGTGGTACTTAGTATAAACAATGTCATGGCTTGGCTTTGCCCAGACTCCTTAGACTAATGAATTATTTATAAGAAATTCACAATATTAATATGAATGATTCAGGTCCTTTTAAATGTGCAAACTGTGTGACCATGTAAAATTCTGTGAAGTGTGCTCATTGATTGTATTCTTATTTTTCAAGAAATGTTTCCAATGCTTCTATTACATTGTACATGGTCTGCGTGACATTAACTCAAAGCCAGTACAGTAAGCTGAATATTTAAGTCATAGAATGTAAGAAATGTGTTTTATTTCTTAATACAATAAAGCATATTTTATGAAATGGACACATGCATGTAGTCAATGTTCAGTAAAAAGAAAGCTGTTGCATGGATGTAGTGTATGGCCATATGCCCCACAGTTGCTCAATTCTGGAACCATCTATGTCAGAATCACCCAGGCTGCTGGCTGCAAAATGCAGGTTCTCCAATTTCCAATTGACTCAGAACATCTGGGGATTTGGCCTAAAAATCTGCATTTTAAAACAATCTCTCCATGTGATTCCTCAGTACACAGGGGTTTCGTTTCATTAAACTTTTAAAAGATGTATTTAACTTTTGAATAAGGAAGCTTTTCCCATGAGTCAAAATCGAAAGCATAAGAAAGGCATTCAGGAGCGCCTGGGTGGCTCAGTCGGTTAAGCTACCCATTCTTGATTTCGGCTCAGGTCATGATCCCACGGTTCGTGGGATCAAGGCCGGCGTCCATCTCTGTGCTGACAGCGTGGAGCCTGCTTAGGATTCTCTCCCTCTCTCTCTGGCCCTGCCCTGATCATGTGCATGTGCTCACTCTCGCTCTCTCTCTTAAAATAAATAAATAAACTTTAAAAAAAAAAAAGGCATTCAGTGAAAAGTCACTATACTACCTCAGAGTTCTCAGCATTCATCACCACTTCCTCCAGTAAGTGACCGTCGCTGTTAGATTCTTACATGTACATGCTTCTGGACATTTCTTATGCACTGGCAAATAAATACGAATGTGTGTTTTCCTGCAGTCCACCAGCATTTTACAGATATGGTAGCATATTATATGCATTGCTTTGCCCCTTGCTTGCTTCACTACACACTATATCTTGGAGATCTGTCCATATCATTATAAAAAATTCTTCTTCACTCTTTCTTATACCTGCATAGTACTTTATTTATTCAGTCCCCCACTGATGAACATTTAGGTGGTTTCCAGTGTTTTGCTATTATGAATCATGTTGCAATGAATAACATATATAATCTCATACATGAGCAAGTGTTGCTGTTGGAAAACATCTTAAATGTGGAATTGCAGACCATGTACTTTTATAATTTGACAGCTATTGCCAATTGTTCTCTTTAGGGCTTAAATACCAAAGTTTGAGGGTTTCTGCTTTCTGGGGTAACCCTAGCCATCAGAGACCAGGAAAGCACCGAAGAAATAACACATTTGGTCACAAACAGGAGACGTCTAAGCTCCCCGCACTCCAGATGAGAAGAGGCAACCAAGCATGCCTTTCAGATACAGTGAACAAATTCTTTGAGAGGCACACAGACAGCCATGCCAAGGAGGCCCCAGAGTGTGGGGTTGTATATGAGCACTACCATGGGGTTACCTTGGGAGAAGGTTCTCTGGTCTCAGTATATCTCACCACGTCCCCTGCCATGCACCCCAGCCCTGTGATGTATGGCATGTAGAGCCCACCATTAGACTGCAAATGCTCTCTCAAAGTGTCAATGCTTTAAATAGCTAAAAGTGGTGATTCCTAATTGTGCATCTCTAGTTCTCCTGGATTAGATGGGAAGATGAGCAGACTAAAATCTCTGAGACACCCAGGGTATAAAAATCCAATTGACGTGTAAGGTTGGTCTGTGTTAATTGCTGAGAGCTCTACCCAAAGCCCGGGTGAATCTGCCTATCAGAAACTCTAAACTCTGGGGTGCCTGGGTGGCTCAGTCGGTTGATCGTCCGACTTCGGCTCAGGTCATGATCTCACAGTTTGTGGGTTCAAGCTCCGCATCAGGCTCTATGCTGCTTGTTCAGAGCCTGGAGCCTGCTTCAGATTCTGTCTCCTTCTCTCTCTGCCCCTCCCCCACTCACACGTTGTCTCACTCTGTTTCTCAAAAATAAATAAAATGTAAAAAAAAAAACAAAAATGTAAAAAAAAAAAACAAAAAACTCTAAACTCTTTGCAAGCATGCTGCCTACCACGTCAGAAAAAGAAGTTTCATTGATACGTAGACTGTAATATTGAGAATTTAATAATCTCCTTTGAGTCTTGGATTATTGAAGTTGAAAGATACCCCAGAGAATGCCCAGACACAACCCCACATCTCACAAATGAGGAAGTTAAAGGAAAGTGTTGCGATTTGGGTTTCCATATGGTCGTGAGACATTAGAAAAATGAAAACAATTGGCTTGGAGATGATGTGGATGAGAAGAGGTTCAGCAGACCCTTTTGCTAGAGGGCAGGTAAATCTGTGCAGGGACATCTTGTAACACATCAGGCAGAGATGTCTTTCCAGGATATTACTACTTAAAGTATGGTCTGTGGACCAGTAATGTTGACATCACCTGGTCAAAAGTGCAGGGTCTTGGGCCCTGCCTTAGACCTTCTGCATTAGAATCTTAACAGATCCCCAAGGGAATCCTATGATATTAAATTTGTGACCACTGACAGAGGACGCCATTTACTGTGAAGAAATCCATAGTGGGCCTGATACTTTTTGCTATGCCATCTGGTGGCGTCTACACATTTCCCCCAACCTTCTTGCTTGAGAGTCTTGGAATCTCTTTTCTCATGGGGCCTATGTTTACCACCTTGGTCACTGGGACCTAAATTCTGTCTATACAGAGTGGCCAGATACCCCAGTGTCCCGTCTCTGCTCTCCAGGGACTGGGAGTAGATGAGTTCATGACATCAGTCTTGCGGGCCTAGAATCATCGTAGAACTCACCACACAGTTAATTATTTTTCCTTTCTTGTGGTACACTCGTGAGCTCAACCAACAGTGGCTGTTATCTGTTGTACTTACATCATGCCTTGCCCAGAAAGACTAATTTTATCTGACAGTAATTAATGGGACACGCCATGCTCCCCAAATTCCTATGAATTTGTCCAAAAAAACCTTTTGTTATTTTTTTTTGTCCAAACTGTTGGACAAAACTTTCTTAAACTTCTGCCAAAAAAAAAAAAAAAAAAAAAAATTGTTGGTTGGTTTGCGGTTAGTGATTTAAAAAAAAAAAAAAACAAAAAAACCCCGAAAACTATATTCCCATTAACCCACCTCAAAGGAGGTACTGGGTTTCTGATTAGATGTTCTAATTTTTTGTAAGTCAGAAGAGTGTACCTACCCTCTCAGAAGCAGAATCCAGACTTCAGGCAAAAACTTCTTTGCTCGATTTAAAGCCAGAAGGTGTGCTTTGCTTAGATTAATGAAAAAGGCTGGGGTGCCTGGGAGGCTCAGTCGGTTAAGCGTCCGACTTTGGCTCTGGTCATGATCTCACGGTTTGTGGGTTCAAGCCCTGCACTGGGCTCTGTGCTGACAGTGGGGAACCTGCTTGGGATTCTCTCTCTCTTCCTTTCTCTATCTCTCTTTCTCAAAATAAATAAATAAACTTAAAACAAACAAAGGAAAACATCTCACAAGCCAAGGGTGAAAACTTCTTAGGTCCTACCTGAATTCTGTGAAGAGAGCAAAGGGGCATCAACTCCCCCCCTGGTCTCTAGCTCCCACGGGGTCTTGAAATTTCTGCTTTGTTGCGCATTTTAAGAGAATATAGAAAAGAGGTCATTCCAAATTGTGCAGGTGCCTAATAATAAAAGCCAGCCCCACTTAGATGCTAACTGGTTCTTTATCTTCAAAACCAAAATTGCTCTCTCCCAATATGCTTCACCTCTTTGTGTGTCCCCTTTGCCTTCGAAGGGTGGTCAAAATTCTCCCATTTGTCTAAACTCAAAACCTTACCATCACCTCTGGCTCCATCCTTTCAGCATCACCCACATCCAGCTGGACCTCAGCGTCTGCATGTGTCCCTCTAAAATGTTTCAGGTACGGGAGCCCTGCTGGGCTCAGTCGGTTAGGTTAAGCATCCGACTCTTGATTTCTGCGCAGGTCATGATCTCACGGGTCGTGGTGAAGTCAGGCTCAGGTCATGACCTCAGAGCCTTCTTGAGATTCTCTCTCTCGAAATAAATAAGTAAATAAACTTTAAAATAAAGTAAAATGTTTCAGGTATGAGAATCCATCTCCCAAAGGCAATGTTTACCCAGTGAAACACGACTTTCTCCCCCACAGGAAATCAGCGGCGAGTCTGAGGACCCAAGTGTCGCCCTGCAGCCTCAGCTTCTCCTCCAGGACCTCGTAATTCTCCATGATCCAGAAACTAAAGCGTTAAGCCTCCAGAGCAGAGGTCTCCTGGGCCAGATAGCAGACCCCATTCTGACGGTTGCCGCCCACGTCCTGCCCAAGTTGTTACCATTTCCGACGTCACCACTGCATCTGCCAAGCCACGCGTCACTGCCCTAGATAAGACATGCTCCTTGTGTTGCTAAACTCCTACAAATAGTCCCTAACAGGCTCTTATTTTTAGTTATTCCTCACATTTCCTTTAGATTATGCTTCCCTGTGTACACATGAGGGCGTGTTGCTCTCATGCCCACATTCTCTTACTGGTTTTTTTTTTCCTATGACAAAACCCAATTTTCCCAGCCTGGATGTCAACTCCCTACTTCCTAAGCTTATGTCCCACTGACTGCCCCTTCCCCCTGCACCTAGACAGATTGTCCATTCACACCTTGCTCCTAAGTTTCCCTGACACCTTTTGGGCTCAGTGCTTCTTACCCTGAGCTGTCCTTAGAAACACCTGGGGAGCTTTAAAAACTCCTGATGGCCAGGCCCGGCCACAGAACAACTGAGTCAGAATCTCTGAGAGGGGAGAACCAGGCATTCCTATTCGAAGCTCTCCAAGTGACTGCAATGAGCCGACAAGGTTGAAGGCCACCTCACCTGAAATGTCCTCTTGTACGTCGGCTGGCCTGAACCCTACCCAACCCTCACAGTTCAGCTCCAGTGTCCTCTCTCCGTGAAGCCGTCCTGCTCTCCTGTGCTCAAGCAGCACTTTCTGCACGGGTCCTAGCTTTTCTCATAAACTGCCTTGAAATATATTTACTTGTGTGAATACTAGACTCTCCCACTAGATCAGGGATTGACAAACACTTTCTGTAAAGGGCCAAGTAGTAAGTATTTTAGGCATCGTGGGACAGACAGTCTGTGTCAAGACTACCCAACTGTTGTTGTAGCATAAAAGCAGCCACAGATAACATGTAAGTGAATAAACGTGGCTGTGTTTTAACAAATCTGCATTTGCAAAACCTGACGGTGGGCTAGATTGGGCCTGAGAGCTGGAGTTGCTGATGTCCCAGCATGAGACTAATAGAGCACTTTAGGGGCAAGGATTTTTTTTTTTTTTTTTTTTTTAAGAGAGAGAGAGAGAGAGAGAGAGAGAGAGAGAGAATCTTAAGCAGGCTCCACACTCGGTGCAGAGCCCAACACAGGGCTCCGTCCCACGACCCTGGGATCATGATCTGAGCTAAAATCAAAGGTTGGACACTCAACCGACTGAGCCACCAGGTGCCCCAGGGGCAAGGATCTTTCAGTCTCTCTCTCTCTCTCTCTTTCTCTATTTCTCCCCCTCTCTCTGTCCCCCTCTCTCTCCAGCCCTAGTGTCTATCCCAGTGCTTGAATCAGTGACAGAAACCCACAAAACTCCCTTTGTGAGGGTCAATGCAGTCAGACTCTCACAACCAAGCATAGGGCATGGGTAAGGCAAAGTAAAGCAGGAAGAGTCAGAATTTGTCAATCCTAACTTTTAGGCAAAGACATTAACATTTTACCTTACTTATCATTCCCAGCAGAACTGTCGAACAAGCTCCGTTTGCGGCACAGAGTCACTCATGAACGGTGACCACGCATTCCTATGCAGGGACTAACTCTCCAGCTGCACAGATCCCCTTCTACCCTGCCGTAGGCTGGGGAGCACCTTGAGAAGATGAATGAGGTGCAAGCATCGGAGCAGAGGCCAGTGTCTGTAAGAGGTAGCTCTCTAAATTTGCAAACCCACGCTGTACGACGCTGATTAGCATCACCAACCAATGTTGACATAATTCACCATTACTGCAAAATTATGCCCGCTCCAGACATGAGTGAAAGGTACCAGGGCTCCTTGGCCTGTAACCACAGAAAGGTGAGCCTTCAAGTGGCCCTTCATGTACGTCACGGTGGGCGGTCAAATTTGTTTCAAGGTGTCTTAGTCCATTCGGGCTACTATAACAAAAATACTGTTGACTGGGTAGCTTACAAACAACAAAAATCTATTCCTCCAATAAATAAATAAATAAGCAAATAAATAAATAAATAATATAAATGTTAAAAAAAAAAAAATCTATTCCTCCCAGTTCTAAAAGCTCAGCAGTCCAAGATCCAGGTGCCAGCAGATTCGGTGTTTGTTGAGAGCCCACTTCCTGCTTCAGAGATGGTGCCTTCTTGCTGTGTCTCACACAGTGGAATAGGCAAGAGAGCTTTCCTGGGGTGCTCTCCGAAGAGGACTAATCCTACTCATGAGGACTCCACCCTCATGACCTAATCACCTCCCCAAGGCCCCTCCTTCTTAATACCATCACCCTGGAGGGCTAAGATTACAGCATATGAATTGGGGGCGGGCGAGACGCAAACATTCAGTCCAGGGCATAGGGGCTCATTTTCATTACGAAATATGTGGGTTAAAGGCACGTAGAGACAAAACAACTTTCTCATGCACAGTCCCCAAGTCTGGCTCGTTAAAAAGAAAACCATCCCCACGGTCTCCCACTCATCCCAGCCTGTTATCTCCTAATTCACGCGTCTTCTCCCTACTCCAAATTGTATCTCCAGCAGTAAGAAGAAAGGCTGTGTACAAACTCCTGGATTGGAATACACTGCCAGAGCAATAAGAATAATAAATGAAGAGTATGAATAAAGAAAGCAAAGAGATAATATTTGGCAATCCCATGCTCATTTACAAATGCAGTGTCACATCACCTCCGAAAACAGGGGCTCAAAATCCTGAGGCTCTGCCCCTTCCCTGTAGAAAGTTAACAGAACTGAAGTCACCTAAGAGACTAAGTCTGGTGACTGCACACCACCTGTCCTACACCTCTCATCTCGAGTTACAGCTTCCTTGTCTCCATAACTATGGGGCAAAGAACCGTTTTCTGCAAAATTTATAGTCGGGAAACTGCTCGAGAGGTTGAAGAGATGTGGCATTTCCCAGGAAGCCTGTAATCAAGGAGACAGGAGCTGAAACGAGGATCCCTATGTAGGAGGACTGGGGAGATCAACATTCCAGAATATAGACAACCCCCAGAGACTGGCTTATGGCTGCTCAAAGACCTATAGGGTTGGAGGCAGGCCTGTGAGGTGAAGTATCCCAGTTGCCCTTTAGGGCTCTCAGGAACATGAGAGCCTTGGTCTAAGAAGGGCGACCTCAGGTAGTAGAGGGAGGAATGTGAGCCTCTAACAGGCTTCAAGGGGAGGACCCAGCCAGAACAGTGGGGTCCCATCGAGTCCTGACCTGTCAGTCGTTGGAGGTGGGGAGCTGGCTCCCCTTGACTTCTAATTCTGCAGTCCCAGGATTAGCCAGGGGTCAAAGTGATGACATTTAGGGAGGAATCAGGGAATTACCCACACTCTAACGGAGGAGACACCACAGACCCCCACTTCCCCACCCCACCCCACCCCCCGACTCCCACAACCTGGGAGGCCCAGACTGAGGCAGAGTTGTCAGGCTGAGGAGCCCCCTCATTCCTGCCTGCAGGGTCCTGGAAAGAGGAAGACCTTGATCTAGTGGGATTGGGTCCCAATCCTACAGAGCGAGGAGACCCAGGAACTAGCAGGAGTCAAGGTGAGGACCTAGGATAAGAGAGAATCCCGGCCAGCAGAGAGGGTCACACATTCCCAGCGCCTTGTTCTTAATCGTGGGAAGCCAACCGCTCAGCTCAGGAGCTCCTCACTTCTGTCCGGGGCTCTCGTTCGGGAGGCCCTGGGAGAAAGGGAGCAGTGCCAATTACAGAGGAAGGGGTTCGAGTCCTAACTGGAGCTCAGGTGGGGGCCCGGAATCCTAGCGAGGACCTCTCCCCAAAAGAGGAGGTGCCCAGAGCCCCGCCCCTGCTGCCCGGCCTGGCAGCCCGTGGCAAGGGTAGTTCGACGTGGAGCACTCCGACTCCCCCCTTCTAGGGACTCAGGGAGCATCTGAGATTGGTGGATTCAAGTGGGTAGAGGGAGGAGTCGCTGGCGCGGATTGAGATCTTTGGGTTGCCGTAGATCCTCCCCTGCTGACAGCCCTCAGAACCCCCTGACAGTGTCGGCCGTTTGTGGCTCACTCTGACTTCCGCCTTGGAGGTTTGGGAAGCGAGGGAGTTCGTTGGAGGGACAGGGCCTCGGATTAGTGGAGGGCGAAATTCCAGGCCTGCTCAGGTTTCAAGGTAAGGACTCTGAATGTGGACTGAGGCCACCACCACACCCAGCACCAAGGAAGCCCCACAGAGTGCTGCCCTAGCGTCCACATCGGGAGCCCCGGCACGCTTGGGTGTGGATGGCACCATGGAGCGGAGGGCCTAGGCCTAAGTGGGGAGGCCACGGTTTTGCCACGGGAAGAAGCCTGGGCCCTAACTGGAGTCCCGGTGAGACCTTGAGTGCTTATGAGGGGACCTTCCCCTGAAAGGGGGTGAGGGTCCGACCAGATCTAGGAGAAGCAGGCAAGGATGGCCAGATGCCATGGGCCTGAGTCTAGTGACCGAGGGAGGTGAGGACTTGGCCGTGAGGCTGATGGACCCCGATCAGTAGAGGGAGGAGCCCAGGTTTTGTTGCATGTCAGTGGGGTCCCAAACAGCCCTTCCCCACTCTTAGCTCCCGAAGGCCCCATACAGCCTCGGATGTACCGAGGGTCCCCTGATTTCAGCCTTGTGGAACTCGGAAAGTGAGGACCTTGGCCCAAAGGGCGTGAATTTAAGTGGAGGATGGAGATCCTGAATATGGACTGACACAACCATCCAGTGGCCTTGCCCCCCACCCCCACCCCGTTCTGGGAGGTTCCAGCAGAGCTGTGGGGTTGACCTGCTTGAAATGTTCCAGGGAGAGGAGGGTGTTGTCTAGGGGAGTGGCCCCAATTCTGCAGCAAGAGGAGACCAAAGCCCTAACGGGAGTCCAGAGTGAGAACCCTGAGTGCTAAGGAGATGACTTCAGCCCAAAAGAGGGGGCAGACCAAAACTCTACCCATGCTCTCAGTTCCAGGAGGCTCTAGGTAGGTGTCCCCCACGTGGTTTGTCCCGGCTTCCCCTCCAGCGACTCAGAGTGGAGCAGGATTCTCGCACACAGTCGCGACACCGAGGCTTTTCTTTCCAGGAAGCAACTTTATTCGAGCAGGCACCGCTCAGTTGGGTTCGTACCAAAGAAATGAGCCCCGAATGCCACATGGCATAGTTTTTTTTATATATTTTCTACTTCTTTGTCTCCCATACATGGGAGCACACAAACATGCAGTGATTAAGTGGTCTCATGTTACAAGGTCATGAGGGATGTTGTCACGTACCCGTATAGCCAAGTTGCCTTGAGGTTTTTGTTTTGTTTTGTTTTTCTCTCCTTAGGGAGGGGACCCTACTACAAGAGAAGTGAGGACCTTGATCTGGGTCTGGTTCACTCAGTTCATTAGAATGAGGAGTCAGAAGTCCTACTCTGAGCCAAAATCAGAACCCTGGGTGAGGACTGAGCTAATGACCCAGTGGAGAACTGTGGGATCCCATAGGGTCCCCTCCTTGTTCTCAGGCTTTGTAGGCCCCCAGCAGCCTCGGTAGGATGTGGCTCACCCTGGCTTCTAACGCTGGGGTCCCATTTAAGCAAAGACCTTGGTGTAAAAGGTGTGGACTCAGGCCCACTGAAGGTGGAGGCCCAGGACCGGTCACGTGGCAAGGTGAGGATACTGAGTGAGGAAATGGGGACCAGTTAACTCCCAGTGGTGACGGTTGCACCGAGCCTAACCCCTAGGAGGCCCAGGGCAGAGCTGACAGATTCAGATGGCCCCTGACTTCAGCTTGCAGGATTTCAGTAAATGAGGGCCTTGGTTTAAGGACTGGCTGCCCCAGTCCAGCAGAGAGAGGAGTCCCAGGCCCTACAGGGAGTGAAGGTAAAAACCCCGCTCTGACTTCCTCCAGCAGGTCCTCAGGGGACAGATTGAGAGAACAGAAGCCCTGCGGAGTCCTACAGCAGCACCCTCAAGGACACCAATGGTGGGGGGGGGGCATTCTTAAAGCCACAATGACATCTCCCTGCTGAAGGGACTCACACCCTTTTATCCTCGTCCTCCAGGTGCCCACAGCACGGGCCTTCCAGTGACACTCAGCCCGCCATTCCTAGGCACGGTCATGCCTCGAGGTCAGAAGAGTAAGCTCCGTGCCCGTGAGAAACGCCAAAAGGCCCGAAGTGAGAGCCAGGGTCTCGCGGGAGCTCAGGCCACTGCAGCAGTGGTAGAGTCTCCCTCCTCCCCCTTGCCTATTTCTGAGGGTGCTCCCCCACGCCCCCCTGCAGCAGGTTCTCCCCAGAAGTCTCCCAGGGCCCGGTCCACCAGCAGCCCTGCTGCAGCCATTTCGGGCTCCAGTTCTGATGAAGGTGCCAAGAGCCAAGGGGAGGAAAGCCCAGGTTTGTCCCACGCCCCGCCTTCCTCTGAAAGCGCTCTCAGAGATCATCTGAGCAAAGAGGCGGGCCTGTTGGTGCAATTTCTGCTGCACAAGTATAAAGTGAGAGAACCCATTACAAAGGCAGAAATGCTGCAGATTATCAGCGAAGAGCACCAGGAGCAATTCCCCGAGATTCTCGGGAAGACCACTGAGCGCATGGGGCTGGTCTTTGGCCTTGACCTGAAGGAGGTTGACCCCAGCGGTCAGTCTTATGCCTTTGTTAGGAAAGGGGATCTTCCCGTCGAAGGGCGTCTGAGCGACGGTGTGGGCTTTCCCAAGAATGGGCTCCTGATGCCCCTCCTGAGTGTGATCTTCATGAATGACAACCGTGCCACCGAGGAGGAGATGTGGGAATTCCTGAATGTGTTGGGGGTCTATGCTGGGAGGAGGCACCCGCTCTTTGGGGAGCCCAGGAAGCTCATCACCAAAGATCTGGTGCAGGAAAAGTACCTGGAGTACCGCCAGGTGCCCGACAGTGATCCTCCTCGCTATGAGTTCCTGTGGGGTCCGAGGGCCCACGCTGAAACCAGCAAGATGAAGGTCCTAGAGTTTTTGGCCAAAGCCAGCGATACTGTCCCCAGTGCCTTCCAGGCCTATTATGAGGAGGCTCTGCGAGATGAGGAAGAGAGAGCCCAGGCCAGAGCTGCGGCCACAGCTGCCGCCGGGGCCGCGTCCAGCAGCACTTCTCATCCCTAGTGAAGTTCAAGACAGGGCCTTCACTTTGTAGTCGGGAAGTGCTGTCAACCTTAAAGCAGCGGGGAGTCAGGTGGAGCTGGAGACAGCAGAGTATAGTTCTTCTTTGTGTTCCTGTTGTTTAGAAATAGCATATAGATTTACCTCTTTGTTTCTTAGCTTTCCAGTGTGTTGTTTTTTAAAAAGTTGATGTAAGTTCAGAATGTACGTTTATGAATGACGTGGCTCGCATATGTATTGCTGGTTACCACATTTGAGAGTAACGGTTTTGTATTTTGTAAGACAAATTGAAAACCCTTGCATCTTCTATTGTGATCCAATACAAGAAACACATAGCACTGGAATAGGGAGTTTTGGTAAAATGTAAGAGAACCCCACATTGACACAGTTGAGGCAACAAGATAGTGAAATAAATAAAAAGTGGTTAATTCTTGGTTTTTCTTATTCCTTTCACTCTTTCTTTTGGTAAAATTAAAAGGTATACACCTGGATTTGCTTAGCTTTTCAAGAATGTGGGAGAAATCAAACTGTCGTAAATTAGAATTCTTGCTCACTATCCCTTTTGTTCACCAAGCATGAGTGGAGCACCTGCTCTTTGGAAGGCTTCCTGTGAGTTCTAGGATGTGTGCACCAGGCCCAAACCCTGCCAATGACATTTCAGAGTCCAAGAGAAGCTATCACATAAGGAACATGGTGAGATACATCCCTAATCCTGAAGGGCAGTGAACAGAAGGGAGAACAAGGGAGGAGATTCTACGTGGAAGCAGTCCGGGATACATACCCTGAGCCAAGGCAGGCTGGGAGCCTGGGAAGCTGTCGGTCCCTTTGTGGGAGGGAATGTTAAGTTTGGCTGCATGGAGGGTTAGCTGAAGCTGTTGAAATGGTGAGCGGGGACCAGAACCCCAGATGGCGGGTCTCTCAACGGACAGACTAGGTCGGCCATGGAAAATGGCTCCTAACAGTTCCTGAGGGATGTGGTGAACTAGAGACAAGTGCCCGCCCACCTGGGACGGGTGGAAGGACTGCTGTGCTGTTCCTGAGCAGGTGCACTAGCCAGGTGTTTTGTGCACTCAGTGTCCAGAGAGTTTCTTAGAATAAGGGTGATTGTGGGGGGCATTTGGGTGGCTCAGTCAGTTAAGCATCCAAGTTCAGCTCAGGTCGTGATCTCACAGTTCGTGGGTTCAAGGCCCACATTGGGATCTGTGCTGATGGCTCAGAGCCTGGAGCCTGCTTCAGTTTCTGTGTCTCCCTCTCTCTCTGCCCCTCCCCAGCTCTCTCTCTCAAAAATGAATAAACATTTCTTAAAAATTAAAAAAAAAAAAAAAAAAGAATAAGGGTGATTGTCAGCCACTTTGCCCTGGCTGGGGTGGGGGTGGGGGTGGAGGGTAGGCGTCAATCACTCCATTAAAAAGAAACCTAAATTAGGCATTCTTCTGTGTAATATGGAATATTCCAAATGAGGTCTAGATTTTTGGTGGTGGTGAAATGAATAAAAACAGAGATGGATCGGGGCGCCTGGGTGGCGCAGTCGGTTAAGCGTCCGACTTCAGCCAGGTCACGATCTCGCGGTCCGGGAGTTCGAGCCCCGCGTCAGGCTCTGGGCTGATGGCTCAGAGCTTGGAGCCTATTTCCGATTCTGTGTCTCCCTCTCTCTCTGCCCCTCCCCCGTTCATGCTCTGTCTCTCTCTGTCCCAAAAATAAATAAACGTTGAAAAAAAAAATTATAAAAGGAAAAAGAAAAAAAAAAAAAAAACAGAGATGGATCAGGGCACTTGGGTGGCTCAGTCGCTTAAGGGCCCAACCCTTGATTTCGACTCAGGTCATGATTCCAGGGTTGTGGGATTGAGCCCCTCCGTGGCACCTACTTAGGATTCTCTTTCTCTCCCTCTGTCCCTCCCCTGCTCACGCTCCCTCTCTGTCTCTCTAAATTAAAAAAAAATAGAGATGGATTAAATGCAAGCACAGTTGAGAGGGTAGCAAGTCACTGCCGTTTGCACACCTGTAGTAGCTTCATGGCGTATCCAACTGGGAAGTCCACTACGTGCCCGCATCAAATGACTAAGCATTTTATGGAGAAATATTAGTTTTACTTAGTAAGTAGAATTTGGCTGATTTGGGTTTTTTGAGTTTTTTTCTAGAATATTGCATATTCTTTGACTTCCTCCTCAATTTAAAAAAAAAAAAACAAACCCAGCGTAGTATGTGATATTGTCTGGGTCAAAATAATCATGGGAATAATTGCTCTTCAAAAAAATCTGAGTACTTGTCAGGCTCTGAGCTGGATTTGCCACATATATTCTGTACATCCATCAGTCTTGGGAGGCGGGGCTTCTCACACTTGCTCCGCAGACAAAGAACCAGGGGTTCAGAGAGTACACTAACGTGAGTGAGGTCACGCTGCTGCTAGGTTGCAGGGCCAGTGTGGATCCATGGCCTGAATTCATCTAGAGCCCACGCTATGCTGCGCCTCTCAGCCAGACTCAGATATTGTGTGTCATGATTCACGTTTCCTTTCACTACCCTGAGATATGTCTCAGGCGAGAAAAAGAGGGCTCTGTGCACAAGCTACTGGTGTGGAATACACAGCTAGAACAATAAACTATCAAGTGGTGCGAATAAAGAAAAAGACATTTGGTGACAATATGATCATCTACATATGCAACGCCAGATGACCTCAAAAGATAGGGGCTCACAAAATCATCTCCATCCCTGCCTCATAGAAAGTCAGTGTGTTAGAACCAAAGTCACAGAAGAGGCTAAGTCCAGTTGGTGAAGAGAAGGAATAAATCAGCTGGCTTTTGCTCTGACAGCCCTACAGCCGCCCTGGGCACGCCACCTTGAGCTACAGCTGCCCCGTGTCCTGCCGCCCCTGCCACACCGATTTCATCTGCAAGCTTCATCTCGAGTTTGCAGGGGCGTAGCATTTCCTAGGAAGGCTTAAAAAAAATTTTTTTTTAAGTTTATTCGTTTTTGAGAGAGAGAGAGAGACAGAGCGTAAGCGGGGGAGGAGCAGAGAGTGAGGGAGACATGGAATCCGAAGCGGGCTCCAGGCTCTGAGCTGTGAGCTCACGAACCGAGAGATCATGCCCTGAGCTGAAGTCAGATGCCTAACCTACTGAGCCACCCAGGCGTCCCTACGAAGCCTTTAATCCAGGGACAGGAACCAAGATGTGGAATGCTCTGTAGGAGAATGGGAGATCAACACCCCAGGATATAGGTGGTCTCACACAGACTAACCTGTGGCTGCCCTCAGACCTATAGGCTTGTCAGGAACATTAGAGACTTGGTCTACGGAGGATGACCTCAGGTCAGTAGAGGGAGTGGTGTGAACCGCTGATAGACATCAAGGGGGCCGGGGTGGGGGGGAACCTCGAAGGAAGAATGAGGAAAGGACTCAACCAGAACAGTGGGATCGCGTGAAGTTGTGCTCCAGCTGTCAGCTCTTGGGGGTCCAGAACAGTTGTGGCTGGATTTGGCTCACCCTGACTTCCAACTCAGTAGTGCCAGGAAGGTGAGATCTGAGGGCAGCAGCCCAGGTCAGCTGAGGGTGGCATCCCAAGAACGGGCCAGACACCACAGTGCTTGGTGTCAAGGTGAGGGCAGTGGAGGGGTGAGGGCAACACCCACCTAAGAACATAAGAGACCCCCCAAATCTCCCCTGCTCCTGCCCGAGCTGGTAACCCTGGGAGGCCTAGAGGAGACTTGTTAGATTGGGGAACCCCCCCGCCCGCCTTTTCTGCCTGCATGGTAGCAGGAAGAGAAGAGTCTAGTGGGGGTGGCCCCAGTTCTGCAGAGATGGGAGACTCAAGAACTAATGAATCAAGGTTAGGACTCAGTGATATGAGGGGACTCCCCTCAGCACAGAGGTTCCCACATGTTCTTATCTTGGGGTGCACAGTGCAGAGCCCTTCAGTTTTGCCTGGGGAGTCACAGGGACGGGAGGACCTCGGTGTAACGGGTGGCTCCAGTGTCACAGAGGTAGGAGTTTTGGCTCTAACTGGTGTCCAGGTGAGAACCCTGAGTAGTAATGAGAAGAACCCTCCCCAAACCATGGGGCTTCCCAGAGCCCCAGCCCTGCTCTTGGCATTGGGAGGCTGGACGCAGGGGTAAGCAGACTTATGCCCCATGTCCTAGGCACTCCAGGAGGTGAGGACTTGCGTGTGAGGCCGATAGACCCAGATCAGCAGGTGCAGGAGTCCCAGGCTGTGATGCATGTCACTGGGGTCCCAAACAGCCCTTTAGCTACTGTCAGCCCTCAGAGGTGCCGTACAGCTCTGGCCAGATGCAGCTCACCCTGACTTTCTCCTCGGGGAATCCAGAAGGTGAGGGTATTGGTGTGAGGGGCACAGACTCAGAAAAGCGGAGGATGAAGTTCCAGGATCTTGTCAGGTTTCCAGGCAGGGTCCCTGAATGTGGACTGAGGAACGCATTCTGTCCATAACCAAGGGCGCTAGCCAGTGATCCACGCTGCCCGTCCCT